>NW_008751681.1:309320-311801 GCF_000715545.1 Opisthorchis viverrini
TTATTCTGACTGTAATACTATGATCATGCCCGACGGTATGCTACCCACTAGTTGGGGATAAATATTATTATTATTATTATTATTATTATTATTATTATCCCTACCACACAAAAAATCTCGTCCAGCTCTCCACATAACCACTCATCTTCACCGCTTATGTTGTTCATGGCGCAACCCATAGTTTTAGGCACGCTATATACAAGCCTCACCAGCAGCTACCCGCACAAACACCAATTTTGCCACACCGGGCCCATTCAAGTCATACCATTTTAGCGAACTACAAGTGGGCTGTGCTGGACTGCGCACTACGCGCCTCTCCACTATTTGCCACAATTGATTTTGCTACATAAATTAATCATGCAGCTCAACTTGTCTGTCAATAGTTGCTGATTCTTGACATACTAGGGCTCGCTGAATTCAGGAGTTAATTCCTAGGTGACAGCAAGCACTAATGCCACACCATCGGCTTGCCGAAAATCGTAATTCCCATCATTCTCCGTCATTATGGTATTATGGCGCATTATGGGACAACTGGAGTTCAGGCAGACGCTGTTTGGCACTTATCGGACCAATCTACTGCCCTCTTGCATTCAAAACAGAAACTTTGTATTATTTCCCAAGCTTACGATAGTCCATCGCTCCTTCCACATTTGGCACCGCTTCGACATTCCAAGTCATGAAGCCTCATTGGCTGACCGCGGAGCACTTACCCGTCTCCTCTACAAATTTTCGATCTCAACTGACGGCACCAACCTTTTATTAACCCAACTTGGTTCTTCAGTTGATATTGGCTGTAAATTAAGGCCTCAGCCTTCGCCGACACACGTCCTGTAATATAAGACATAATAGTTTTCGGCTTTTTTAAGCTGTGGTCAGGAGGATCTGTTGTGAATGCATTCGCCATTGTAAAACCTTCACAAGATCACCTTTTGTTTGCCTCACCTCAAATCTTGTAAGGTGCCTTAAAGCGAGCAATTCCTTGGACAAACTCGACAAAAAGCCCGTGCCCAATTCCTCCTCTGCCACACGACATGAGGAAACAAAAGGTTTAAAATCGCCGACTGACTTTGAGGTTCTTTTTCAAAATCAGACATGAACCATGGACTACATGCTCATAAACAGTAAAAATCCGACTGTATGTACAACCTAAACCGCCAAAAATTGGCACTGGCCATTGGGCCCATAAAGAGGCAGAACCAGGCCGGAAGCTTCACAGCACGGGCTCAATTAAGCTTCTTACGATGCACCCAATTTGAAGGACCACGTAAAACGCCACAGTCACTGCTTGATCGTTCAGGCTGCCGACCCCGAATCTAAAGCGCCCGTATGCTTGATAGAACATATGCCATGGCAACTGCATTCCGTCTAAATGTCCTTTTTCTGCTGAATCCTCCGAGGCCCCTAAATAAGGTCAATTTGCCACCAATTCCATTTGGTTGAACAACCTCCAACCCGTGTTTCTTGCTGAACGCGCCGTTGTCACCACCGTTCTGTGTGGAATTGGTGTTTTGTACAGACCCTGAAAACGCGTTTTCTCTACTATTTCATCAGAGGAAGTGCCATAAGTATAATCAGTCTTGTGCAATTTAAATACACAGACAAAATTTTGTTCCCATGTTCTACCTTTTGACAATCACCCGAATTAATCGCAATAAAGCTGTGCTCCTCTTTGTTAAAGTCTACCTAAATTAAGTTTACTCTTCTTCAATTCCCTGCACATCATCAAACGCATTCCTCCCTTCAGTTAACCCTACGATTTCCTAATGTTTTACTCCACTAATATCGCATCTGTTTTAGTACAGTTTAACCACAAGCGACTAGTGCGTTATATCTTTTCTTGGCCCGTCCAGCTTCAACGCCCCAAAGGCCTCCTGGATTGCACTCCAGCGCGTCGAATTAGGCGGACCTTTTGCAGCGGCGCTGTTAGAAGTCGTTCAACAGAGCGCTTGGACTCAACATGTCGCTGCACCCACCAGATACCGCGCAGGCCAACAACCATCTCTCTTGGATTTGGTCATCACCAACGAAAGACACTTCGTTGATCAGGTAACCATTAACGCTCCACTGGGACATAGCGACCACTGTGTGCTAATCTTTGATTTCATCTGCTATTGGGCCAGAAATCCCAAACCTCAAACGTGGTTTAGAGACTTCTGCCGTGCAGACTTCTCAGGAATGCGCATCTTCCTTGAGCAAGTCACACTGAGACCAGCTCCGGTGGAAGAACTATATAGGACCATTGTCCAGAAAGTCCACGAGGCTGACGCGACATTCGTCCCAAGCAAACCGGCACGCACTCGGATGAACCGCAGGCTGCCAAAAAGGATTCGGCGACTTCTGGAAAAAAGATCCCAACTCTTTTTCAAAAAGTTGACCACAGGGGACACAGAAGATGAGCTGGCATTTCGTAAAATGCGGAATCGCTGTAAGTCGGAAATCCGCCAATGGAACATACGAAAACAAGCCACCATTCTGGACCTC
>NW_008751681.1:311868-317389 GCF_000715545.1 Opisthorchis viverrini
ACTGACCGACAAGAACAAAACCGACCCGGGAAACTTGGGCAAAAGCCTCGATCCTGTGTATCAATCCGTGAATCCGTGAATCCGTGAACTTGGGTACTAAGCTGTTTTAAGCCATATATAAGCGCATCCGTGACCGCTTGGCGGATGCATTTATTATCCTGCAGGAAGGCTTCTTTGTGAATCTTTTTCACAATCACAAATAGAATTGATATCGATAGCTACAAAGTTGGTCTTCCGAAAAATTACACAACCGTGGCGCACCAAAACTGTGTTTCTCCTACTATGACAGCTTTCAAGAGCGAACTATCCATGTAAACTGTTTTTGCTGAGAGCCACTGACTTCCAATTAATCCTAGAGAATATTAATCGAACCCCTTTAATCTAGATCTAAACCTCAAGTCTTGTTTCAAATCAAGTCTACCTGCTAGCTCACAAAAACTTCCATCCCGGGCTCTACACCCATTTGTCCAGCGCTTCTTAGATCTATCGCATTTTGTAACCTTTTTAGCCTGCGATGTTGCTGAACAAAGAAAATAAGTGCGTTGACTAGCAGGTCAGTTTTCCGTGTGATCACAGACGACAGCTCTCGAAGATGTCGATGTAGAGCAAAGGATATTGACCCTGCGAGCACCTACCTGGGTCCACCCAGTTAACCAGCCTCACACGATCTGTTGCTTCTCGTGATCCTATTTTCCTACTCTCTATCCCACAGCCAGTGTCCTCCAAGGTTGATCAGCACATCAGCGTTATTTTTATTAATAACATTAGATACAAGAACCACATACTTGCCTAAGGGTGGCTGTAGCTGCTACAGTTTCATCTACCGACTTGTTGGAAGGTGGGATAAGTAGCCGCGCATTGCAGCCAGGAGCTGATAAATTGGTGCATAAATACGGGTTTGACAGTGAACTTCTAAATGGAGGGATTAGGACGAGAGCTGTGAGTTGAAGGCAGTGACTAGGATGAACTAGCGCCACTGGGGGCGCAGCTGCACCATGTCTGACATTGTCTCCAACCATTGATGTGGCCCACCTGGAGGTCCTCATCCAGTGAGACCGCAATGATCCGCGCAGGTGCGCTTGCTGGTATTTGCATTCCCCTGAATGACGGAACGATGATTGTTTTTCGCGGATATGACATTGTATGCTTACTTTGTTCAGTCAACCGACAATGGATTAGACAGAAAGCACGTTCATACCATAGCAAGCAGACTGATGCCAAGTTGTGTTACACAACGTCCGCGTACACTTTTTGAGGATGAAGCTAACTACTCGCATTTCTCATTCTGCAGGCACCTTCTCTGTGTTGTACATAACATCGATAAGCCTGATAAGACGGGTGAACAAGGATTCGCTGCCTTCATTGAAGTAGACTGGATACAGGCTCTCCGGTCCCGGTTACCTCTCACGTTCCGGCACCAATATTCCGCACTTTCCTCTACCGACGGACGATTATGTTTTACATCCCACTCGCCTTATGTGCCTTCTCCAGAGGCTGGGTTGCAGGAATTCAGCTAAACTGTTCTTTTAAGTGCAAGGCTCGGGAATCAGTCAGCCTATTTTTTACCTATCACTTTACAGACAGCAGCTCTCCCGAGGCCACTCTGTTATGTCAGTTGTTATAGGGTACGGCGGTTTCCGGTAGCAAAGTCTCGTTTATCTCCCGAGCTTTTGATGCCCTTCAGAACTCTCCGTCGTTCCTTAGGTTGTTCACTATTTGGCGCCTGAGCGACTTGCGCGCGCCGTCGTACTCGCTGCCCGCTGGTTTGGAGTTGCTGGTATCAAGCATAGATGGCGATCTCCACGGTATCCAGCGGTCTTGTGGTGAAATCGGGAAAGTCGGAAAGACGGCACCGAACATCGTTTTCGTAACTCCTATAACATTGTTTCATTCTTCATTTACATGCTTTCTGCCAGTACAGTATTGTTTCTCTGCGGAAAGTTGTTGAACCAGCTCAGGCCAAACTGTTAAGCTATGGTAGCTATCCGAAGGTGGTGTATTGGCATGCTTGTCGCTAACCTGAGAGGACCAGGGAGGAAATGGGCTGTCGGGCGCGCACGCGGCGTAAAGTTATCGGGATCGGGTTGTGTGCCACGGAAGGAACCGTAGTCTTAAGTTGTAAGTCCTCACCGGTGGCTGATCCAATTGGGTCTACGGTTGAGTTGCAGTTGGCGGCCGCCGGGCTACGTGGTGCAAACGTTTATGTTGAAAGTTCGTGCTAGCCAGAAACGGTTGATGATCAGCACACAATTGCGGGGGTCGCTCTCCATTGTCTGCACGATGAGCATCGACTCCGAATTGCCCGCCTAAATGTGGTCTCAGACGACTGACCTGAGCATTCGTATAGCCCGCAAGTATCACAATGCCAGTGCTTCTTTCTTGACGAATTAGTCGGGATAACTATTGACAGAAAGTATCCTACTTAGCGTCAGTACTGCAGTCCGTTGTGGCATAAGCTGACCCTAAAAATAGGTACCACTTTCTATTCCGAAAGGCTTTAGGCTTGATGGGGCGGGATGACCGGAAGGTGCGAACAGGCCGTTCCTGGGAATTTGATCCAGCATAGCGCGTTCAACTCTGGGGATGAGTGCACTTCTCACACCATAAATTTCATGAGTCCTTGCTTCTGAATCACCGGACACAGAGGGAGAAATTCGAAAGATATGAGCCTCGTGGGCGATGACCACGCGTGGGTCTTGTGTGCGTTTAGAAAGTATAGCACGCATCATTTTCAAGGGTGAACAAGACTTCAGCGAGCATTACCATTTTGCCAATTTGACTTGGAGTATAAACAATTAACGCTGCCACATAGAAAGTGCCTTGTGGATTCAGAAGGGCATTACGTTGTTTATTGTTAATATGCGGCATGGAGCATGAGGCCTTTCAGTCAGACAACTGACATTCAATCGACATAGCGACGCTTGCTTTTGTGGTCGAAGGTGGTTGGAAGGGAACACACAGAACTGTGTGGTAAATGATAATTCCCGGCTTTCCGGGCAATGTGCGGGTACCTCACCTTTTGCCTTTTTACTCAAAAGTCTGATCAACAAGGCAGTTGGAGACCCTGCGTATAACCTTTGGCCCCGAGGGTCTGACCCACGAGGAAGGGGACAGTAATGCTTTCTTTGGTTAACCGCATAGGGCCGATGACTCAACAGTCTGATCTGATCAACTGCAGGAGTTTGGCCTAACCCGTGGAGGCGGGGAGTGGAGAATTATTCTCCCATTCCAGATATGGCTGCACATAGCATGTGCCTTTTGAGCGGCAACAGACCCTTTCGTTTTTTGACCGTACCGAGTAGTGCGCCGGCGGTCACGACCAACCGATGTGCAATTGGAGTGTGCGGTCTTTGAGACCGACATGCAACCCGTGCTTTCTTGGAGGGAGTCAGCGTCGCTGCTTCCATGAATATGAATATGCTGGTGGCCCGATGGAAAACACCCTACTAGCTCCAATCTATTAGGGTTGAGGACAGTTCGCCAATACCCTCTTATTACCCCATGGCACGATAACTCGTAGTACAGGGTCTTGTCATTCTTGATCTAACTGCTTTCTTTTGATCTTTCTGCATAGCTGCGCCTGGGATCTAAACCGACCTGGCGAAACTTGACACACATGTATCTGGGCGGGATGAATGTGCTTCCTTCCGGGAACGCAACCATCACATGCAGTGTGCTGATTCACTATAAGGCCTATGAAACCTAGGAAAGTTGCCGATCCCCACTGTTGTGCCTACACGTTAGGTCCTCCAGTGCATAGTGTCCGAATCAGATCCCAATATGCAGTAAGAGTGGAAGAATTACACTAATAGGACAAAACCAGTTATTTTGGCAGCTTTCGGGATGCTAGACACCATGTACATAGCTTCACGATTGAGAAACTCAAGGTATTTCTCGCGTTGCCTGTTATCAATATGGTTAGGGGAGGAATATCAGGTCACACTGAATAGAATCTCATTTCATTTTCATTTTCTTAAAAATCCCATGCTGTAACGAAGGGAACAGTGCGCCCTTGACTTCAAAAACATCTTATCAAAAACTTCTCGCTCTCAGACGTCGGTTACTCCAAGGTACAATATGTAACTCTCCTGTATCCCCAAAAACCTAGGCCAAATCCTTCGGCGTGGCACAAAATGTAATTTTCTGGCGAACACAAAAGATTGGTCGCCTTTGTTGCATCTCAAAACGCTAATATGGGCAACCCAAGCTCACGGAGTCACGATTGGTATACATAATTTAATTTCGTCCAAACTCTCCAGGTTCGGCTTGTTCTGTTGTTCGCCGGCCTCCGTTCACCAGAAAGGCACAATTAACGGGCGCTCTGATGCGGTCCTTTAAGTGCTAAGCGTGGAACAGTAATTTCGTTAGGGCAAAATCTCAAATTATGAGGCGTTTGAGGGTGCCTCAACTGTGATCTAGCTGCAGTGTGAAGAACCGTCGGAGGGGGCGTATTCCACCTGCCGGGAATGAGAATATTCGTTGCCTTAATAAAAATTGTGCCCTGAATTTAGAATGTTACTACCATATATTTGCCAGTACATAGGTCACCGTGAGAAACCCGTTGGCCAAATCTTGTTCATGCAAGCATAAGTAAGTGTAAGATCCGGACAGCTAAGGATCTCACAGGACGATTCCAGCCATCAGATTGTGCACGGTTCGCATCCGGTAGACGATAAAAACAGACAGATGAGGGCCATAGTTATGTATTGAGAACTGGCAGGAACTGTTTCTGTAGACAAGTGGGTTGATAATTACCGTGAATTAGGCAAATCGTTAGTGGCGCGGGAGCAGCAGTAAAGAATAGCCGGTGAGGCAGCGGGGATTTCCGGAAGCAACAGCAATTAAGCATCAAACCAAGTACAAACGTGCGAACACAGACAATCCGTCAGTGTGAGCTGGCCGTATAGAGAATTAACGGCGCAGAAAGTAATCAATGCTTTCGGGAGTGAGGGACTGTGTTTGGCTGACGGTGCAGTGCGGCAGCTCGTATCACGCGATAAATCAGGTCCGGCTGTCTGAGAGGTGTGGCTTCCCGGTACCAAGCGAGTGAAGTGGGCAACAAGCTTACCCGTCCTCAGAGGAACTCCGGGTTTGATCCGTGGTCGGTCCGTTTTTGTGTCAGAGTGGACGATCGAAAATAGTTGGGACTGCGATGAATTTGGAAGCAATGATGGACGGGCAGAAAATATTGACATCAGTTACTGAATACTAGGCAGACTGTCGTATCTCTTCACCTGCCCTGATGCTACTGGGTTACAGTCAGAAGACAAGAAGACGACCTGAAGGAACTGTGTATTAACGCAATTACAAACTTCTATATATATGATTCACTTGTCACCGTATTTGACGGTCGATCCGCGGTCAAACAATCAGTGTGTCTCCCACACCCCCACACTGGCTCTCGGTTGATCATAGATGGCCGTCTGTGCGCTTGTGTACGGGGTGCCCTGGCCATGGAGTGGGTGTGAACATTCTGTGTCCTTATTTGACCTTTCTCCGGCACATGATGAAATCGGACGTG
>NW_008751681.1:318204-319274 GCF_000715545.1 Opisthorchis viverrini
CGTAGATGGCCGTCTGTGCGCTTGTGTACGGGGTGCCCTGGCCATGGAGTGGGTGTGAACATTCTGTGTCCTTATTTGACCTTTCTCCGGCACATGATGAAATCGGACGTGATTCCGACGTGGGGGCATAATCGCACGGCTCTGTTCCACATGATTGTTCCGCTGCGCAGTAGGTTGATGCGCAGCCGTATTACAGACCTTAAGTGGGAGCGAAACCGGGGAAATCGACCAGCAAGGAAGAAAAATGGCGTCATAATTAAAGGGCGTAAGTCACGTTACTTCTGTGTAGCCAACGCACAAAGAAACTGACTGCTTTTCAGCGTCTATGCACAGGAAGCATCAACAGTAGATATTAGGTCTCGTTTGAAGCGACGATACCCCAGGGGAAATGGGCCAAGCATCGCGAGACGCGTTTCACAATCAACTTATTTCAGCCGGCGAAAATGTTCCTAGCAGCCTATTGGACAAGCTCAATGAGGCTTACGTCTTTCTTGAGTCTTGAGTAGACGACTTAGTTGGCGTATTCAAGAAATCATCTGATATGGGCTCCATGGGTCTCTGGAGAATCATGCAGGACTCGGTGCCTGGCGACCTACACCATTACGTTTCTGTTAAGTTCACATGGTAGATTTCATTTAATTTGCAGTCCTTATCTAATATCTCGGAAACTATTGCTCGACCGTTTCATATTTGCCTACTGTCTCTTTTCACGTCAACCCCCTTTTTTGCAGAGCAGAGACCCCATGATAAGACTTCTTAGTTGAGCTGAAAACTACCGCTGCCCCTTTTTAATCCACCATCTAATCGCCCGTACGAACTAGTCCAAAGGCTAGCCTCCCCACTCGCTACCTTGGCGTATGAATTCTTAACTTCAAAAAATTGGGAATTTACAGTCGCCCCTGTCGTACGTCTTCCGATCGAGTGACGCTCATTGCAAAAAAGAGACCGCCAACGAGAGTCCCTTGCATTGCTATCTGAATGTACTTCATGCATGCCGGGCAAATGTCCTCCAGCAATGATTTGTTGTGTCGTCATAATATATCGTCAACCTAACTAGTCCTCGGTTGCTA
>NW_008751681.1:319340-357768 GCF_000715545.1 Opisthorchis viverrini
TGAATTCTTAACTTCAAAAAATTGGGAATTTACAGTCGCCCCTGTCGTACGTCTACCGATCGAGTGACGCTCATTGCAAAAAAGAGACCGCCAACGAGAGTCTCTTGCATTGCTATCTGAATGTACTTCATGCATGCCGGGCAAATGTCCTCCAGCAATGATTTGTTGTGTCGTCATAATATATCGTCAACCTAACTAGTCCTCGGTTGCTAGATCGGCCGACAAAAGTTCACCATTAGGCAGGCTCATCTGGCATTCTGCCGTCCCTTTTAGACTTCTTCTCTCGGATACTCTTTTATTTGATGCCTTTCGGAAGTCAATTGATGCTACTGCTCTCATTCTATTCCTCCCTCATTCATTTCTTTCCTCAAGCTTCACAAGTCGAATATTGTCGGTCCAAATGCCCCACACGCTCGTCACTCATTCAACATGGCTGGCCTTCGGTCTAAACCCGTAATGTCCCCGAACTAAATCAAAATCACCCGTGATTCTAAATCGGCCTGGCTCTACTCGTGTCAATCTTCTAGTCTAACCCAGATTCATCTACGACGGAAGTACGCATCTGCCTCCAGTTGCCGCAAAAATAGCGATCGAAGCATGTCAGGGCAATGATGACATGGCACCGTCATACCCAATCTGATTGCGCTCCCGCGACTATTTTCCTCCTACCCACAACCGCCACCCATCGCCTACTCGAGAGTGTAATTGCAACCACGAGCAAATTTCTCACCTGCCACCAGACCACCCTGACGAGATCGCTCTAACACGCTAAGCCATTCGTTCGGATGTAGCCTCCCTGGTTTTTTGCTGCAATTTTGATCTGCACCGTCCACCCAAGGTCACTCATGGCCATCAAGGATTTTCAGTTTTATTTCATTTCATTGGGCTTCATCACTGAAATAGCCATAGCTCATGCCCATTTCTCTTTTTGGACCATGAAATCTCGCAGACTTTTCAGGTAACGAGCGTGTCTCGTTCGCTGAAACTTCCTGCTCATTGTCATTGCCCGCCGAGTTCAGGTTGTAATGACGTGATCACACCTTGAACGAAATGCTCCCGGCAAATTGGAAATAAGCCCATTATTGTGGCTAATAATAGGGGAGTTGCGCCAAATCGTCCACTTAGCAGCGAGTGCCTTTTGAGCTGATTTTCCATGTTGCTGTGAGAAGGACATGTTTGAATGGAGCCAGATATCCCTGTGCCATCTACCCCCTATCAGCTTCTGGTCTATTCTCAACAGTAGATCAGGACTAGTTTCACTCGGAATTTTTTGTCTTATCAGAACACCTTATCCAAGCGTAGAAGTTTCCCTTTACTCCTGCAAGTCTCGAGTCTGTGGAGCGACAGCTCTTGTGTGACTCTGTTGAATGCCCCTGAGAGGTATGAAAATATTGTATTCGATACGAGTGCTTCGTGCTCTTGCCCTCAATAAACACGAATGTTCTTGTCGTGTGAGGATAGTTTGTGAGGAATACGTGTTGCACTCTGGATATCAGGTTGTTGGTAGTCAGGTTTTTTGAAGATGGCTCGCTTCAGAATGCGTTCCATCCACGGTTGTTAGTGAGGCCCTCAGGCCTGTAGCTGTTGTGTGGATGGTCGGCAACTATTTTCGTAGACTGGCGTGATATTTGCTTCTTTCCATGCAGATGGAAATTTGACTTGGCAAGTGACTGACGAACTGCCAGGTAGAAATACTTGCCCAAAGTAAGCGACGTTATTTTCAGGATCCTGGGATTGACCTCGTCTGCCCCAATGCACTGAGGGGGCTGTCTTTTGCAAGAGTTGACGAATGCTCTTTTCATCGGGGATAAGATTGTTTAAAGGCTGTTCGTAGATACATCTTGACGAGATGGGATATGCGAGGTCCCTAGGGTGGAATACACGCCTGCATATTTTTCTCTGGTGACCCAACACACTACTATCGGGTGACTTTTGGGTTCCCTTCTCTGTCCACCGAGGCGGTTGGGTTATTCCTCTAACACTGCTGCACCCTTTCTTTGCCTGTGCCATTTGGGTGAACGGAAGAGGCCAAATGACAGGAACAAGTCTGATCCTTTGGCTTGGACGGAGACCTCGATCCCGCGAATCTGTGACGCGCAAACGCTATGTAAGGGCCTGAACCGTACCGTGAATGGTTCTCACTCACCACAGCTGAAGATTTAAATCAAGGCATTGATTAGGAGTTGCAAAATCATACTTACCCTGAAGAAGGCAGGTTTTGGTCTATTGTGGGTTTTGGTTTCAATCCCGGTATTTGGCCTGTGTATCTACTTAGTAGAGTATAACAGAAGGAGCGAGAAATGGAAACAGCTCTTAATGGGGAAAACAGATTGGTACGATCGTGTTTGTAGAGCGATCATAAGATCTTTTTCTGAATCCTCCTACTGGGGCAGAAAACTGAGGCAAGAGTGTCTGGTTCCGATTGGTCGACAATCTGACCAATCAATGCCTGCGTTCTTTTAGCCGGCAGCTGGTTTGCGTCTCCCATGCGATAGGCGTGGTGTTCAGTTGTTGCGATCAGACTGCCTCCGGACATTGGCGACTTCATGGCTGGTGCTGCGGTGATTGGGTATTACGAGCCTAATATGACGTGTAGATTATTCCACACAAGGTAATCAAATGGTAGATGAGACCCGAGAAAACCACCCTCAAATTTTCCGCTTTGTGACGAACGGTACTGTCCACGCGATTTTCTCCACCAGAACCACAGGTTCAGTGAGTTCAATAGAAAATATCACATAAATTAATGCTGCAGAGATAACGTAATGAGATCCCACAAACGCTGGTCCGGAAACGAAACGCATTCACAGGCCGTAGCCGCCACAGTCAGGACGGTCACCAGGCTACCGGAAGTTTGTCGAAGTGGTACAATGTTGCACTGCCCCTCTCCAACTTGATACAGACTGACATCTTTCCGATTAAGGAACGAGCTGGAAGGTCACCGGCTGAAAACAAAGCACATTCTAGTGATGCATCTGTTGGAAACCCGTCCATGTTAAATGATGCACATTACGCAGCTGATGCTAGTACCACAACCTCGTCAACAATCCCATATTAGTTCGTTCCATACAAATCGAACCTGAATAATAAATACCTCATTTGCGACCGTATAGTTTCATATAGTCGCTGGATGGCGTTTTAGGTATCACAGATTTCCGTCAACAACACTCGCATCACATGCAATTGGAAACCGTGTAAGTCGCCGGGGGTTATATTTTAAAAAAACGTTGCACCTTATACAAAGACAAAAATGAAAGATCGAAAAGTTGTATTAGTGCTATTGACATTACACAGTCCGACTTCTGATGGTTATTCCTCCAGAGGCTCGGTGGTTGGAGGAAGCCAGGTCTCGTGGAGGCAACTATTAGTGCACTTCGGTGCACTAACCAAGCCGACACAAATATTTTGAAAATAGTCGTTCAGGTGTCATTCTTTTAGTGCCCACCTACATTGCTTCTAAGTATGTATGCGTAGGATCGCATGCGGTCCAAGGTAGAAGGCGGCCCCCAGATAGCTTTCGACTGTGGAAGTAGGCAACAGGAATTTATACAGTCATGTGCATGTGTATATGGTGAGGGTGTTATATTTCGAACTTGGTTGAATGCGCACAGTCCATGACTGTTGGTTGTTGGGATCGCTTTAGTTCTTGAATTAGCCCACGCTTCAAAAGAGCACATCATAAGATCTTTTTCTGAATCCTCCTACTGGGGCAGAAAACTGAGGCAAGAGTGTCTGGTTCCGATTGGTCGACAATCTGACCAATCAATGCCTGCGTTCTTTTAGCCGGCAGCTGGTTTGCGTCTCCCATGCGATAGGCGTGGTGTTCAGTTGTTGCGATCAGACTGCCTCCGGACATTGGCGACTTCATGGCTGGTGCTGCGGTGATTGGGTATTACGAGCCTAATATGACGTGTAGATTATTCCACACAAGGTAATCAAATGGTAGATGAGACCCGAGAAAACCACCCTCAAATTTTCCGCTTTGTGACGAACGGTACTGTCCACGCGATTTTCTCCACCAGAACCACAGGTTCAGTGAGTTCAATAGAAAATATCACATAAATTAATGCTGCAGAGATAACGTAATGAGATCCCACAAACGCTGGTCCGGAAACGAAACGCATTCACAGGCCGTAGCCGCCACAGTCAGGACGGTCACCAGGCTACCGGAAGTTTGTCGAAGTGGTACAATGTTGCACTGCCCCTCTCCAACTTGATACAGACTGACATCTTTCCGATTAAGGAACGAGCTGGAAGGTCACCGGCTGAAAACAAAGCACATTCTAGTGATGCATCTGTTGGAAACCCGTCCATGTTAAATGATGCACATTACGCAGCTGATGCTAGTACCACAACCTCGTCAACAATCCCATATTAGTTCGTTCCATACAAATCGAACCTGAATAATAAATACCTCATTTGCGACCGTATAGTTTCATATAGTCGCTGGATGGCGTTTTAGGTATCACAGATTTCCGTCAACAACACTCGCATCACATGCAATTGGAAACCGTGTAAGTCGCCGGGGGTTATATTTTAAAAAAACGTTGCACCTTATACAAAGACAAAAATGAAAGATCGAAAAGTTGTATTAGTGCTATTGACATTACACAGTCCGACTTCTGATGGTTATTCCTCCAGAGGCTCGGTGGTTGGAGGAAGCCAGGTCTCGTGGAGGCAACTATTAGTGCACTTCGGTGCACTAACCAAGCCGACACAAATATTTTGAAAATAGTCGTTCAGGTGTCATTCTTTTAGTGCCCACCTACATTGCTTCTAAGTATGTATGCGTAGGATCGCATGCGGTCCAAGGTAGAAGGCGGCCCCCAGATAGCTTTCGACTGTGGAAGTAGGCAACAGGAATTTATACAGTCATGTGCATGTGTATATGGTGAGGGTGTTATATTTCGAACTTGGTTGAATGCGCACAGTCCATGACTGTTGGTTGTTGGGATCGCTTTAGTTCTTGAATTAGCCCACGCTTCAAAAGAGCACGAGACGAAATCAAGATTTAGGTGTAGGCGAAAGTTTGGGATGACATTACAAGAGCAATAGAAACGAGGAATGCCAACAAGCTCCATAACATTTGGTTGGTCTATTACTATCCCACAAAACACCGATAATTACGTCTCACCTCCAGAGTTTTGCGGATGGCAAGTCCGCATTTCTCAGTCGGGTTCATCCAGGTATGCGGTTTGTGAATCCTGCGGACTGAGCAGTAAACTCGGAGATGGGGCACCGGTTCTTGGAATTCCGAATTTCAAGGACCCATCCACAAAACCACGTCTTCTACCCAGCGAACTCATGGTGGTAGCTTTGCCCAGCGGTTGAACAGGGAATTAAATATTGGATGTGGTCGCGTGTCTGGTGTCGAGATTGCCCTGGCGCGCAGAAGCAGAGGCGCACCGGGTGATCTTTTTGCCATCAGGGGCGATTGATTGGACTAAAACTTTCCATGCATGAGGGATGGCCCCCGGGCATGCTAGATTATGGGGGATTGTTGGGTCAGCGAATTTGAGAACAAGTGAATGAGCATGAAATATCTAACCTGTTAATTGAATAGCTTCATCAAAAAGGATAGGTAAAATGGAAGGTGAACCCTGGACCAGCGGCGAGATGTGGAAATTTCCAAAATAAGCAACTAATAGAGGGAGATCAAGGGTGGTGAGTTTGGGAGACGCAGGTTAACTGTGTTCGCTTGGGTCTCCAACGTAGCATGGTGTCCCTTATACTAGCTTTAGATGCGATAGGTGAGTAGTTCCATAGGCATCTTAGAGTAGATTAGCATTGAACATGTTAGCAGTATGATGGTATGTGCATCTTCGCGGATTCATACACAGAATCGAGGTTTTCACCCAACCTCTCCGGATTAAGTTCGTTCCATCGCCTAGCGGCTTCTGTCCACCTGAAAGGTGCGATCGGAAAAAAGGGCGTAGCAATGCTCTTGAGTTCTCAGCGCTGGACAGTAAGCTTATCATTGTGAGGACTCAAACACATCTACAGGTGCCTTGAACTGGGATCTAGATGCAGTGTAAATATCCGCCGGAGGGGGGTGTATTCCATCCACCAACTCTCACCGAATAAACGTTTGCGCTCTGAGCTTGAAAACCTCACCGTGTCCTCGCTGTGTTTTGCGAGTCATTATTGAAAGACTTGTTGCCCAGATCTTGTTTAAACAAGGCATAAATGAGTATTGGGTCCCTTCAGAGGCGACGCTACTCCAGAAAAAAAGAGAGCACTTCGACGCGCGTTTCAGAATCAATGGCGACCATCTCCTCAGCATTCCGTGACCTGGGGTGGAATACAGCACCTTTACTGTAGGTAAACGAGTACTAAAGTGAATGTCTGACAATTTGGTTTTCGCACATACGAAGATATGAGCTTGCTACAACATGTCGGGACGAAACATCGGGATGGGGGTATCTAGAAAATCGGGAAATAGGATCACCAAGGCCGCGGGTGGTATATAACCTAAGAGGAGAAGGAAAATGGTGGCTGATAATGATTCTGACTGACACAGGGGGGAACAGTACCGACCAAACTGAAGTAATACTAGCATTGTCGGCGGAATGTGCAATTTGTCGAACTTCATGGTCGTATCGGTATTTTCTTGTGTTTTACCGGTTCAGAGATCGTAGGCCCGGTGGATGTTTGATTGTGGGTATGATGGCCCATGCGATTCATCATTTGGGACAATTGGGAAATTGCATGGGTTGGACACTTCCAAGAGTGCTTATCTGAGCCTTTTGATTGTGACAGCACCACTCTCACCGTTTTTGCTAATGACAAAGGCCTTTTTGAAGGCGCCTGATGGTGCGATGTGGCCATATTTTCGGGCTCTGGACTGGTAGTCTAACGTTGCCTGTCCACACAGATACGGGGAAGCCGATGTGAAGGTTGTCATGGATGTATCGAGGGCTGTTCTGTTTAATGTACGGGTTTGAACTTCCGCATTTGTCCACGCAAGGGATCAGCGTAATTGGCAAACCAAGATGACTGGTAGATCTAGACAGTGCTTGCCCACCCGTAGGCGAAGGCAGCATCCGTACATTAACTCCGTTGGGGGAATGTTAAGGTCAGGCTTTATTGTCCCGAAGGCCTGTTAAAGCCAACGGCGAAACCTCCAGCCACGAAGAATTACTACATCAATGGAGTGCCTCCTTGGGCTATCCGTGAAAGCGTTTGACGAATCCCTGGTTGCCGGGTGGCAGGCAGGCGCGCGAATTTGCTTGTAACCTAGGTTATCCCGTAGGTTGTCAAAATCAGATTCAAATTGCGAGTCATTTTCCGTAGTTGCCACGACCGGACAACCGAAGTGAGCCATCCGGAATTCCAAGAATGCCCTTGCTTTTGTGTGCACTTTGGATGGGATGTGTTCCCGTTGTGTTGGTTGTGAGGTTCATTGTTGAGGTTCCTGTTTGACGCCAGGACAGTGGGTCCACTAAGATGCAGTATGTCCAAGCCGGATAGACGGGATGCTGGCTCCACAGTTGGTCTGATAACTTGACTCAGATGCGTACAGTGAACTGGATGAGTCACCAAGTTTTCTTTTTAAACTCATTTGAATTTAGTGGGGGGGGGGGACGCGCACACCGTTTTTTCTCTGTGATTCGCACCTTAAGTTTTTCGACTATCAGTCCTATGAATTTGACTGGACATCCCCCATGGAACTTGTAGACGATGTTCGTCAGGCGTTTCGGTTCGATAGAATCCTTACGAGGTGTCCTAAGGTGTCATCAGTTCGGAAGTGTTCTGATGTCCTGTCCCAGAGTATCTTCTGGATGGCGTCAGAGGTGTCATCTTTACAGGGTATTCCCACGATGACCACCGGGTCTCTCCGTTTCAGGTAGCACTCTTCCCGTTTGTCTTATGATGAGTTTAATGTGGTAGTTATTTTACTGTGATTTCTCACCGAGTTGTTTCAGTTCATCTTCTCGTATTGAGTCTTCCTACCATAGTTCCTTGACGCGATCTACCAAGTAACCGATGACCGCACGTTTGACGTATTGTGGGTGTGAGGACTCGTAATACAGGTATATCTCTGAATTTACGGGTATCTTGTGAATTCCAATGTAAAGTCCATGGTTGCAGTCCAGGAAACTTTAGTTCCTTCTCCAATCTCAGTTTCCGTAGTGAATTATTTACAACTGGATTGTTCGTCCAAACAATTTAGGAAGGCTTGTTGTTGTGCGGCTGACATATTAGCAAATATGTAGTCAGCATATCTTAGCCAGGTGCGTGGTAGATGGGCAAGGACACCTAAAGCTTTTGTGCTATAAAAGATAAGCCATGGGTGAACTATGGGTGATACTGAAGGGCTGATAACGACAGCGTCAAACCGTCTATAAGACACGGTTTGAATTGTGAAACAAGTGGTGTTTAGACATAGTTCAACATAAGTAATAATACCAACTGGTGTGAGGTTGTTCTCTGCGCTAGAGGCAAAGTGCCACAGAAAATAAAGGACGGGAATGGTAAACAGTCGTTAATTGTTTTTGCGATCATGCTGACTGCTACTTTATCGTCGTTGACATGGGTCGATTAGAGAATACTAACAAAGTTCGATCGTTCCGCGGTATTTAGCTGAAAGCCATAATTAGAAACCTTTAAAATATTTGAATGTGTGCGATGCAAGTAATCATATGCCTACTTTATGCCTTACCCTGTGAATATCCGAAACACGAGCGTTGTATCCCGACCTTTGTTTGGAAGGAACACCTCTCCTTGGAAACATCCTTTGTGTTCCCTGTTGGGAGTTGGTGGATGGTCTCAAAATGTATCAATTTCAAGACGCATCCAGCGTGACAACAGTGAAATGGATTTGTTAGAGGGACGGTCTATCTTGGAAGGAGAGAACCACCGTATATTACAAACAACAAAAAGTCAAGTCATAAACTGTTGTCATGTAGTAGTGAAGACGATATTCAGTTCTCGAAGGCAACTACTCACAAGAACACTACTGACGAGAGATTCCGTTGAGATTCATGTGAATCTACCGTGTGAACTGGATTAGTGTGCAAATGAATGTATTTTGCCAATGGTAATCGGTTGTTTGGATGACTGGCGGGCAAGCCATTTTCAACCGACAAAGTGGGATTTCTTGGAACCTGCATCAGTAGTCATCAAAGCTTGCCATCCTAAAGGGCGGTGGCCCCAACGACTTCGCAGACCATTTACAAAGATGAAGGGGCAATAACTGTTGAAAAGCATATCTGTATCGGATATCAGCTAATAATTGATTCGCCCAACATGTGCTAACATTTTTGTGTGATGTGTTGCGCCTCAACCTGACAAGCGTCGTGCAATCGGATTCTTGGACGACAATGTGTATCATATGACCACAATATTCACACAATGTTCTATGTCCTTGTGATTTAGCAGCACCGACCTCAATAGTAAGGACATGCCCTCGTAGAGTGGATATCGGACCGTCCGACCGCCCGACCGCCTGCTGTTACGAACCTGTTAGGCCCGGCGCTGTCGCAATGGCAGATCTTTCATAACCTGGACATTATCACTGAGGGCGGCGTTACACTTCCGGACCTATGTCAGCTGATAAGACAAGTATCGGGTGTGAGACCTGCACCAATCAACTGCTGCTTATGTATGGAAGAATTTCGTGGCATCACTGGTCTCTCGCTGACCCTCTTCACCCCAAACAGCGAGGTCACACACTATTGATTAGGCATTCCTCCGAAGAATAACGGGTTAGCTCTAACCGTATTACTGCCACCCACGAAACACGACCGGCATCAGAGTCCGAGCCCAGTGCCATCCGGCTAGTGTTCCACTACATGATATTCATGGTCACAGACACCCAATAGTTCAGTGTCACTGTTAAGCGTCAAGGGCCATTATTAGCGAACCACTGGTGCTGAGACATTTCGGAATTTGGTTTTTGGAGAACACGTCAGAACCATTGCGGTCGATGCCAATAAATCAGCTCGGAAAGGCATAGACTATTGTGGGGGTATTTTACGACAGTCTTCCGCTATTTTATCGTCCCAATGTCCTTTCCATATGAGAACCAATTACTAAATACTTTAAGCCTGCGGGTAGTGTGCCTCACAGCTGTCATAAAGGGTCAGACGGTTGTAATGTACATCTGAAGCTTCGTTTGGAAGCCAACTTCCGAATGCGCACATAGAGCGGTGTGGAGCTGCATGGAGGCCTTCCTGGCATCGGAGATACGAGCCCACTATTCGCCGTGCTTAACCGTTTAGAACGACAATCGAGTTTAGATATTCGAAGGAGTTGCCTTGATGTGCTGGCTGGTAGTTGACGCTGGACATGCTAACTGGCTTGTTTTTGGTGAAGAGTCCTTTTAACACCCATTTCCAACCTAAACAGGGCTGCACAACTCCAGTCGTCTGCTAGGAGCCTTGTGTGCCACCACATAAAATTCTCCGAATTTTCGATCTTGTTCCTTTGCATATCTTCAGCTGGGATTTTATGACCTTTCTGTACTAACTTAATTGCATGTTTCAGGTCAACTATGGATTCAGATGATTTTCCTATTTCATATTCCTTCACTGAACAGAAGAAGCAGCGAGCACAAAAAGAGAAACAGATCCGTCAGGCCATTTCGGAGTCCAGAAAACTAACCAAACAAGCACGTAAATCGAAACACGCCTCCAAATTAATTAAGGTGCCTAAACGCTTTGCCTGATTACCAGTGAAACCATTTGTAGAAACTTTCTGATGAGAGTGCCACGGATCCCAACCCAGAAGATGAGGTAGTTTGCAATATAACATCTCTTCTTATCTCTACAGAACGTGGTGCCAACCAAGAAAGGAGAAAAAGCAAAGGTAACTTGGCTTTGTTGTGTTGATTGAGCCATGTTAGGGGTTACTGCAACAACCGGTAGACGAGTTCGACATGTCTACGCGATTCGATGCTGCCAGCCATTTTCTCAACCCTTCCGAGCCGGTAGTGAAGGTGGACCGTGAAAATACAAAAGTTACGCATAAGTCAGCATCGAAAAAGAATCATACCCACTTTCCAGGTATGGCTAAGCTTATTTTGAAGCTGTTATAGAGTTGTAACACTCTAACATTCTAAGAGCATCTACTTCTGTCGATTTAGTCGTGTGCCTTATGTACTTAGCAACAGCAGCTCGCATTTCGGCGCGACTCTTCTTGTTTCACACGGTGTGGCAGTAACTCAGAACTCATGTTTGTGCACCAGTTATGTTTCGAGAGATGTATATGAGTGGATGACCTATTTTTAACTCGCTAATGCTGCATTCCTTAACACCCAAACGTCATCTGAACAGATCTTTCCTTGAAGACGCTGCTTGCCGTTGGAAAATCCGACTTGGACATGTAAGCAAAACTTTAGGGACAGCCTCATTTTAACGGCCTTGGCTATGGCTATACTCGTTCACGTCTTCGAAGAATTATTTGAACAGTTTTTCAGTCCATAGGCGATCTACTTTCGGCATACCTTTATTTCCTATTCTAATATGCTGCCTGTCAGAACAGAGTTAACAGATCCACTCGGCCATACTGTTCTGTTAGCGTGCGTTTCTTCCCAAAATTTCGGTACATAAATCGGTTAAGGTGGATTCGACCGCTAAATAATCGTTTTTTTTTCATTCCGGAAGGACTACTTGAAAGGGCCGGACAAAACTGATATTTTAGAGGTGTCATCTTTAATGACAGAAGTGAGTCCTGTATGACCTCAGTTGTAGTTGGATGGCATATGACTAGGACTTCAGCCAACATATTCACCTAGGATTGAGCAAAACTAGGTGCGAAAAGGAAAGTACGTTGTGCACAAGTGGATAAGATCGCTGGCAACTAATCAATTCGCCAGTGCAGTATGGTTGAATGGTCGGAACGATGGTCAAGGATTGTGAGAAGGAAACAGCAAAGGAACACAAACCACTCCATAACAATACGACAGAGGCCGGAAATCGAGCAGCTGCCTTTTGATAATCACTGTTCTCTGTGTGTGCCCGTGAATAGCAAAACGTTTGTGCTTGAGACCGATGCAGCTCATGGGTCAGTACCTAGTTGAGCCCATAGAGAACCTATGTGAGGTGAGATTATTTAGAATTGAGGGCTCAAACCATCGAGTGAGGGTTTCGTAGTTAAAATCCATCGCTGGATTATCTTTCCTTTCGTCTAGCGTTTCGAACCCTTTGGATTGCCCTTCGGTTGCGTTAGGGTGCACAGCTAGCTATCCGAAAAGTTCCTCATAAATGCGGTTCGTAAGGGTTCCCCCCGTTGTTCACTTGTGTCACTATCTCTATGGAGTGCACACTCGAAGAGGTCGCAAGTATAATTATCGAAGTTATATCAGGAGAAAGTAGGCTTGGTATTGTTGACATTATTGTTTTTGGCGGTTTTTTTCATTCGGAAGGACTACTTGAAAGGGCCGGACAAAACTGATATTTTAGAGGTGTCATCTTTAATGACAGAAGTGAGTCCTGTATGACCTCAGTTGTAGTTGGATGGCATATGACTAGGACTTCAGCCAACATATTCACCTAGGATTGAGCAAAACTAGGTGCGAAAAGGAAAGTACGTTGTGCACAAGTGGATAAGATCGCTGGCAACTAATCAATTCGCCAGTGCAGTATGGTTGAATGGTCGGAACGATGGTCAAGGATTGTGAGAAGGAAACAGCAAAGGAACACAAACCACTCCATAACAATACGACAGAGGCCGGAAATCGAGCAGCTGCCTTTTGATAATCACTGTTCTCTGTGTGTGCCCGTGAATAGCAAAACGTTTGTGCTTGAGACCGATGCAGCTCATGGGTCAGTACCTAGTTGAGCCCATAGAGAACCTATGTGAGGTGAGATTATTTAGAATTGAGGGCTCAAACCATCGAGTGAGGGTTTCGTAGTTAAAATCCATCGCTGGATTATCTTTCCTTTCGTCTAGCGTTTCGAACCCTTTGGATTGCCCTTCGGTTGCGTTAGGGTGCACAGCTAGCTATCCGAAAAGTTCCTCATAAATGCGGTTCGTAAGGGTTCCCCCCGTTGTTCACTTGTGTCACTATCTCTATGGAGTGCACACTCGAAGAGGTCGCAAGTATAATTATCGAAGTTATATCAGGAGAAAGTAGGCTTGGTATTGTTGACATTATTGTTTTTGGCGGTCATCCGTCCGGTACAGTTCAGCCACAAATCTTGCATCGTGTTACGATGGTTACAGCTGTCACAGTTTCGTCCACCAGATCTAAGGATAATAGAAGAGTGACGATCACGTGAGAGGGTCGCTCGTTGAAGGTGGCAACACTGATGTATGATGACCAAGGCCACATCACTTACTATTGGCGCGTCTCATCCCCCATCAGGTGGGATGATAGCAGCCAACGCGACCTAGTTGACTGGTAAGGGCCTTCATGCCCGTTGACAAACCATGGACTGACCAACTCCGAGTTGTTTCCACCGTGTACTTGAATGGGTGAAAAAGGCATTTCGAGGGAACAGGCCCTCTGGCACGCAAATTATATAGCCCAACAACCGCCGAAGGGACAAGTCCCGTAACCATAAAGTGAGACAACTCTTGTAGCTATCTTATATACACGTTTTTTTCGCTTCAACGAAATTCGCTTTTAAATCCACAAATGGCACGAGCTGGCGAACGCTGCTCATGCCTTCGTTATCTGCGCATTTACCTCGTCTGTTGTGGCAAAGTCACAGTTAATGCAGCCACCAAGATACGTGAACCCATCGTCAGAGTGAAATTTTGATTTAGAAGTTCTAGAAGGGGTAAGACGATGGGGGAGGTTCTGAAATAAGACGTTTCTTCTTGGAAGTGCGGAATGTGTGCCGAAACATAGGACTACCTCTGATATACTGTTCAAATCACTGCATGGACAGCTAACCGTTAAACAACGAAACGACGCAGTGTACATAGTCAAAGTCTATTAAGCTGTCATCAGACGTGCCTTCGATACTTAGATTCATCCTTCTTTGGGGTGCGCACTCCATGATCGCGAAGCTGAACTCAAAAGAGAAGGAACAGCTCTGACGAATTCCGCTTGTTGCTCTTAGACAGTTTGTTGTACACTCCAACCCGACCGAATGTGTGGAAGTGTAGGGCACGGAGAACGTTTGCGAACTTCAAGGGTCACCTTTCTTGGTGAGGAATATCTAGAACAGCTAATCAATCCACGGAGTTGAGGGCTCATTTAAATCAGGGGTAAACTGCTTTTGTTGATGAGCGGTGCTGCCGAGATACGTGACATAATGTAAGGGTATGGCTCATGCCAGGTCGAAATCCTGGTCTTGGACCCGCGTCTCACATGCCGAAAATAGGTTTTAAAATATCAGGGGAGCCAGTGTCTATGCTGAGACAAGCGTGAGGCTTATATCCCTGTGATTGAATCAGACCTCTCGGGTACCGTTTTTCGAACACAGGTACCACCAACGATTGCTCCAAAATATGCATGAACAGTCTAGTCAAGGTGGGACATAAATATTCTTCTCCATCTCTGAACGACGCTGAAAGAGGCTTATCTGGTCCAGCGGCCTGATGGCGCCCCAAGGCAAATTCATATTAATACTTCGGGAACTGGGAGAATCTAAACTTAAGGACCACGGCTTAAAATGAGCGGACCCAATAAAAGACATAGGCATAGGAGCAGAAGACCAACCGTACTGTTGAAAATATTCCGTGCAGCAATCTAGACACTGGTCTTTACTGTACTTTAGCTCTCAAATATTGTGCCTGGTGTACTCACCTATGAGAGGCCATTTAGGTGGTTTTATGACTTAACTCGATCCGCTTTCCTGCATTCTCAGCCGCATTGGCTGCTTTTATTTCTTGAAATTTCAAATCTGCTATAGATATCACAAATGGTGAACGTACCTGTGAATGTCTCTATTTAGTAGTCACGGTATTTCGACTGTGAAATGTCTTGGTTCGTTCGCCCTTTCCATGACCTGGCAAATTCAGTTCATCATCGTCGACAGCATGAGATCAGTTTCCAGTTCGCTGCTTCGACAACCTTGACTCATTTGAAAGCCTTGATATGAAAAAAGAATAAAGGTGGACGCGGAAGGGGCCTACTTTCACTCTACAACAATCATTCCGAGGCGCCTACACCTCGAGACACTCGTTCAGGCAATCGGGATTGGAAGGAACAACAAGAATACTACTGACATCGATTAGCAGCGTCTCCCACCAGTCGCGACGGGTACCACGCGGTCCCCATCCTGGAAGGCGAGTACACCCAAACGTCCAGTAATCTCTCTCATGCCCCTCTGCCAGCTCAATGGTTGACCACACCCCTGCATCCGCCAATCTGAACTGGGCACGGAAAACAGCACTCTTCGGCAAACGATGACTCAGCTCACGCAACACATTGCAGTTCCCGTTGCACAACCGGAAACTCGCTTTCTAACTGCCTCGTTACGGATTCACTGATACCAACCAACGCGAACTATGGTCCTGGGACCACGGTTGTCGAAGACGTCTTAGTTTCGCTGCTCAAACAGGCTGTCTCAGCCAAATAACAAAACAGCCCGTTCTGCAGTCTGATCCACGATTCCCTTGGGATTCAGGAACCACTTTGCAGTCATAAGTGTCTCAGATTAGCAAACGCCACTCGAGTCTTGCAGATTCATGCATTTACCTGTCGGAACTAACACGACTTCCAAAGTATGTAAAGCGCTCCCCAACTTCCAGTACCTCTCCCTGAATTGTAACTGACGTGTTTTGTGACTGCATTTCCACTAGCATGACCTTGCTCTTTGTGGTTGCAAAGTGCATACCAGAGGGCGGGGTGACTTTGGTCAGTTCATCCAAAAACACTTGCGCCTTCTCGTCTTCGAAGATGAGAACGATGTTGTCTGCGTACTCCAGGTCGACAAGGTTTTCTTCACAAGCTTTTTGAACGCCAGGGTTTTGGAGACCTTCCAGTGTTTTTCTATTATCTCATCGATCACGAAGTTAAAAAGGAATAGAGAGAGTGGGCATCTTTGACAGACATCGCTTTGTGCGTGGAAGCTTTTGGAGAGCTATCCCACGTCCGGAATTCTGAGAATATAAGGAACACATTATGTTCACAAAATTCCGGGGCATTTCTTGGTGGGAAAGTGTCTCAAGAAGAACAGACCGATCAACCAAGTCGAATGCACCTTAGAAATCCAGCAGTACTAGGGGTTGCTCTAGCACCCGACTGAGTGTGAAGATTTGGTCAGCACAACTCCTGCCAGGTCGAAATCCCGCTTGCTGCTCTCAAGTCGGTGTTTCGCGAGCAACGATGAAGCACAATTGACGCCAACAGTCGTTACTACCGGGATCAAGCTGATCCCCTTTTTGAAAATAAGCACTATCACCGACTTCCCCAGTCGTTCGAGGCAAACTCTTTTTCCAGAATGCAAGCAAACAGATCAGACAAGCGTTAACTGAGGACTTCACTCCCGCCTTTGAACAATGCGGGTGGGAGGTCATCTTGACCAGGGGATCGGTAGGCTTGAGAAAACGCATACAGTCATAAACCTCCTAGACCGTAATGGGTTCCACATTCACCTTCCGTGGTTCTGCGTCAGCTGTTGGCTTCAGATGAGTGGCATCTGGTTGCCGCGACAACTGTTGTTCGAAGTACTTGACCCAGCCGTTGAGGCCCACTTTAAAGATGGTCACTCCCTTCTGATCCTTGATGGTTTCGATCACCGGTGGCTGCCGGAGACCGGTCGCACAGATCAACTAAAATAGACTACGGACACTCTTGGCTTTCTGGACCTGTTCCATTTCTTTAGTTTCCGAAGTCCACCAAACTTCACGGTGGGTGTGCACACCCACTTTCACTTGACTTCTGACAATACCGGATATTCCTCCGGGATTTAAGCGGTGAGCCTGGTAGCACCATGCCACGGGCAAAACTCCCAGCACGGTGCAAACAGGTGGCGAATTTGTCCCAGAATGGATTCACATCTGATGATGGAGCAGAGAGAAGGAAGAGACTCTACAAGACGGATCCGTCAGTCTCTCAGTTGCCAAGCGATTTGTCCGCACCTTAAATGGACCTGGAAAATGGTGGGAGAAGCGACTCCGAACGAGTGGGTGATCAGAATCTGCAAACGAGCTTCAGTCATTTTTGGATCCGTGCCATCGGTAACTGATGACAACGTGATCAATGACTTCGTTGTTGGACGTGGCCAGCGCTCCAAAAAAGCAGCCGGCGGTCAGCACACAAGTGAATCAATCGTTCGCCATCGTCATACCTACAGAGATCAATTCGTGTTGACCGCCTAATCCATTATCAGATGCACTAAACCTATCCACTTGTGCATGCAGATCTCCAGTAACCACAGCTATATCCAAGCTTTTAGCTCACCGTAACAAGGCATTCAGGGCGTCACAAAACTTGCCTTTGATGGTGTCAGAACTACAGTCGGTTGTGGCGTAAGCAGAAACGACAAACAGAAGTCGACCAGCTCCCCTCCCTCACAGACGTTACCGCACACAGGTGACTATCAACGCGTGAAATGCGGAAATCTCTTCGATGCGAAGTCGTTTATTGGAAAACACCAGCTTATCAGTCACAAGCCATCGGTCAGGAAAGTAAACGTCTCATATACACATAGTTTTTAAGAACCGAGCATTCTCATGCGCCTTCTTGAACTTCATCGATGTTCGCTGACTATTACACAGTTGTATACGAACATTGCAAAACAGCTCCACAAATTCCGTAATGAACTCCACATTCTATTAGACAGGAGCGGATATTCGACGCAACCACAGACTACTGACATGTTTCATCAGCAGTACACGCCGTTACGTCGGTATCGGTGGCTGCCGGAGACCGGTCGCACAGATCAACTAAAATAGACTACGGACACTCTTGGCTTTCTGGACCTGTTCCATTTCTTTAGTTTCCGAAGTCCACCAAACTTCACGGTGGGTGTGCACACCCACTTTCACTTGACTTCTGACAATACCGGATATTCCTCCGGGATTTAAGCGGTGAGCCTGGTAGCACCATGCCACGGGCAAAACTCCCAGCACGGTGCAAACAGGTGGCGAATTTGTCCCAGAATGGATTCACATCTGATGATGGAGCAGAGAGAAGGAAGAGACTCTACAAGACGGATCCGTCAGTCTCTCAGTTGCCAAGCGATTTGTCCGCACCTTAAATGGACCTGGAAAATGGTGGGAGAAGCGACTCCGAACGAGTGGGTGATCAGAATCTGCAAACGAGCTTCAGTCATTTTTGGATCCGTGCCATCGGTAACTGATGACAACGTGATCAATGACTTCGTTGTTGGACGTGGCCAGCGCTCCAAAAAAGCAGCCGGCGGTCAGCACACAAGTGAATCAATCGTTCGCCATCGTCATACCTACAGAGATCAATTCGTGTTGACCGCCTAATCCATTATCAGATGCACTAAACCTATCCACTTGCTTCAGTCATGGATCCGTGCCATCGGTAACTGATGACAACGTGATCAATGACTTCGTTGTTGGACGTGGCCAGCGCTCCAAAAAAGCAGCCGGCGGTCAGCACACAAGTGAATCAATCGTTCGCCATCGTCATACCTACAGAGATCAATTCGTGTTGACCGCCTAATCCATTATCAGATGCACTAAACCTATCCACTTGTGCATGCAGATCTCCAGTAACCACAGCTATATCCAAGCTTTTAGCTCACCGTAACAAGGCATTCAGGGCGTCACAAAACTTGCCTTTGATGGTGTCAGAACTACAGTCGGTTGTGGCGTAAGCAGAAACGACAAACAGAAGTCGACCAGCTCCCCTCCTTCACAGACGTTACCGCACACAGGTGACTATCAACGCGTGAAATGCGGAAATCTCTTCGATGCGAAGTCGTTTATTGGAAAACACCAGCTTATCAGTCACAAGCCATCGGTCAGGAAAGTAAACGTCTCATATACACATAGTTTTTAAGAACCGAGCATTCTCATGCGCCTTCTTGAACTTCATCGATGTTCGCTGACTATTACACAGTTGTATACGAACATTGCAAAACAGCTCCACAAGTTCCGTAATGAACTCCACATTCTATTAGACAGGAGCGGATATTCGACGCAACCACAGACTACTGACATGTTTCATCAGCAGTACACGCCGTTACGTCGGTATCTAGTCAGGCAAGGATCCTTCTGCCCGGTGACATAGGACAATGCCATCTTCTCCACTTCCCGCCACAGAAGCCTACAGATCATCAGAGTTGTGTCGCCGGAAACGACTGGAGAGTGATGGGACGATTAGCTCAACCACTGTGCTTGCATCTTGAATTCTTGTTTCTCAGTGACAGCACATCAATGCCAAGCGAGTCCAGTGTGAGAGCAACAGAAGCTTGTTGTCCCGATCGCTTCAGAGTGCGGATATTGAAGGCCCCCCAGATAAACTGGGCGTTAAGATTTATTTTGAGATGCCTGAGGATGTCGATTCCATGTGACGAGATGTTGCATTTAAAACCGACGAAAGTCTAGTGGACCCACCAGCCACAACTGCTTGGTCTACAAGGAGAGTTATTAATGGGGTAGAGAGAGGAAGAAAAAGTATATGAAGGGGAAAGAAGGCAGGCGTAAGCAGTAGTGTTTTTCGTTCAACCGCCCCGCTGTATTCTGCAAGTTAAGCGACCCGGCTGACGGCACCACGCATCATCATCATCATCAACGACAGCATGACATCAGTGCTCAACACCAATGCTTCACTGCCGTACAACCATGACTTATTTGAAAGCCTTATTGTAAAGAAAAGAATAAAGGTGGATGGGGGAGGGACTTAGTGCTAGCTTAACACAATCATTCCGAGGTGCCTACACCTCCAGACATTCATTCAGGCAATCTGGACAGAAACTGACAACAAGAACGCCACTGACATCGGTTGGCAGCCATATCCTGTAGTGTCTCCAACCAGGCGCAGTGAAGATCACGCGGTCCCCATCCTGGAAGGCGAGTAGAACCCGAAAGTCTAGTGGACCCACCAGCCACAACTGCTTGGTCTACAAGGAGAGTTATTAATGGGGTAGAGAGAGGAAGAAAAAGTATATGAAGGGGAAAGAAGGCAGGCGTAAGCAGTAGTGTTTTTCGTTCAACCGCCCCGCTGTATTCTGCAAGTTAAGCGACCCGGCTGACGGCACCACGCGACGGCCGATGTACCATGAGTTTATTTGTATGTGGGCAATTCATGGTTGGGATACTGCCGTGGCGCCCAGACCCAAAGAGGACGATGGTTAAGGTCCGTAAACAGGTTTTGGCTCAGTGGCCTGGTCTTCAGGCAGCGTTGTTTATCGGGAAATACAAGTGCATTACCATTTTTACAGAACAAGTTGGAACACATGTTCCAGCCCCTAACCAAGAGGATTGAGAGACTGTGTTCGTCTGACCTCTTACTTGATATGTGAGACTCTGCGAATGTTGCATGGACGTCTCCAGTATGGCGCTCTCGGTTTCATAGGCACACAATCCGTCACACCACAGTAATGCCTAGTCTCTTCGTGACGGAGAATAAATTCAGTTTTCCGCTACCCTGTTTATAATGTGTACCGGACTCGCCCAGCTTAGCTAGTTGGGAATTCGAGGTATGTTTTGTAACCTGAAGTTAAAGGGACAACTTGGAGGAGTATTTGCTGTTCAAAGACTGTGATCTCATATTCAGTCCGCACCCTGATTAAGAAGGAAACACGTTCCAAAAGTCGCTATCAATGTATCTTCTATACATGGTCAGCCTGAAGTAGAATGATTTCCGATGATTTTCCCAAAGTATTCCGAATAAGTGAGGTTCCTTACCATCACTGCAGGATTATGTAATGAGCAAGTGGAGCACTAATTACTCTTTTCGAGCCCCTTCTCTGATTGAGGCACTGATTCCCCTTAATGAAGCTATGCCTAATTACAGCAGTTCTTCTAAATGTAAGCACCTCTGCGAAAGTGGGTAACGGACCTCTCTGTGTAAATATAATCTCTTCGGGTGTTTCACAAACAAAGTTGCGAGTGATGGAACTCTTCGGGAGCACTGCAGATAAGAAAGGATGAGCTTACTTGCTTGTATCTGACTAGGACTTCTGAAGTGTAGATACTCGGTCCTACTTGCCGCAATCACAACACTCACTATGGGATGAATTTCAGTTTAATTGGTTAGGCTGCTGAGCATAGGGGACCTATCTTTCCGGAACAGTTCACTACCACATCAAGGACGTTTCGCCACGCATGCAGTAAGACCGAGTAGAACTATTTGATATCATGATTTTATCTCCGACTCACTGGAAGCTTCAAGAGACTGTCCATTGCCATTTCACCCATGTGCTGGTCAGTCTGACAGTCGCTAGGGTGTTACGTGTTCTTAGTACGCGCTATTAAGACAAAACTATTGTAAGCTTTTCGGGTAAGAAGGGTTTGATTGTTGCCTCAGTCGATTCGCAGTACATTAGTTCGAATTGGTTGCTATTAGCTGTCCTGGTCATTACAGTCCTAACCACATGGCTTTTAACTATTCCCAATCTCTATCTTAGTTTCAGACAATCCCGAATCAGATGAAGGTTACAATGGAAGCGACGAGCAGGACCGCCTGAAGGGCATGCCAGCTTCCTTCCAACATGACGAGGACGAATTGGATTATTCCCTCGTTTATGATGTACACAGTGCGGAACATAGAGAATATGATGTTTTGTTCCGAAGTCGAGCGGGTAAACGTAGGAGGAGGCCCGGAAGAGAAGGTGCATTCCATGTTGAGCGGTTGGATAAAACGAATGTCGAAGAATCCGCTTGTTCTCAAGCCAGTCTGTTCCTGAGAAACACCTTATTTTCTCGCCCTACCTGCAAGGGAGTCAGACGTGCAGAGCCTGAATTACTAATCAGTTTGGCCAAAAAACAAAAAGCGCGGAGAAAACGGTGATTTTTCGGATGACTTTTTACCAATTGCCATGTACAGCAGAGTCTTGCAAAACACCGTATGCCTTATATCTTCTTGCATTTGCTCTGGGTGATCTGTTTTCCAGTGTCCTAGCACTTCCCTCCTTAGGAGCTCAAGCGGAGGTCTTCTAAACAAAAATCCTTCTCCATCAGAGTGCCTCGTGACAGCTGCGAGTCTAATAGTCGACAATGAACCAACACCTGTTGGTACGTTGCTAGACTCTAAGGTGAACCTACTAGACGATGCCGTCAACCGTCGTCCAATAATATAATGACCAATAAGCCTTCAGCTTTGACACTGTATACTTAGCTGCTACGCCACCAGAAGCGAGCATGAGGGCTGAGGTAGTGTCCTTTTGCCCAAGCCTAGACAGGTGCAATCGTGATGTTGAGGTTGGGTTCGAACCACGAACCTTCCGGTCAGTAAGCTGGGGCCTTAACCACTGAGCCATCTCGAATTTCGAGTGTCATCCTGTTGCGCTTGGTGTTTCCGGTAGCCCGCACGAAGTAATAGCTGTGGATGGACTACCCCATCCCTACTATCTTGTCTCGTTTGACAACCTTCCGTGGATCCCTCTTCCAATTTAGGATAAGCACTCTGTCAGTTTTCACTTTTGAGTAAACAAGTCCGGCTATAAGTAGTGTGAACTTTGCTCTGTCTGCTTGCGCTTACTGCACACTACATTAAGGCTTTATTATGGGCTGACCGTCCCAGTCCCGGAACTGATCCCGTGACAGCTGTACATTTACCAGCAGCATCATCCAAAAGCATCGCGCTTTTACTTTTCGGACCAGTATTTGATGCTCGTGTCTTCGCTTTTTTGATGTTCTGGTGTGAACCGATGCATCCGATTGTTTACTTACTGTGGTAACCATTGAGTATTCTGCATTTGCGCAGTTCTTCGGTGTTAGCAATACATCTCCTAGTAAATTCGACGGATGCGTGTTTGGGAAATGGAGTGAAATGTCCGTATTTGTCAGTCTAACTCCAAGTCCGACAGGGTTTGTGTGCGATTTTCATTCTTTCTATTATCCCAAGACTTTCATGGTGATATGCTTATGTCGTCACACAAAAAACCACGCATTAATAGCGGTGCCGTAGTCTCGTGACAGACCAATGAACTATACACCATCATTAGGGGTTCCATCAAGAAAGCCGCTGTAGGTAGTACTATTGAGGAGAATGTTGATAGCCCATGTAGCGTAGATGGCGTTGGTCTGGACAACTACAAACGTTTCATCATAAATCGAGGTGACACCATCAGGGCGTCGTTGGGGAGCGGAGGTGAGCAGTGTCAGTGGTTGTTCCTGATCCATCAACAACCGCTGATTCATACGTGCAATTGAATTGCTCAGCGAACAAGCCAGTGACCAGCTGCATGCTATATATCATTCGTAATTCGATCCTACTCGGAATGAAACTAATCTTCTACTGAAAAGCAATAATTTGATGACTGAAAACACCATTCTGATGTTATGTTAATTGGGAGACAACCTGAGGTGAACAAGTTTAAAGGGTCGTTCTGTGCACAGTAACTGAAGGCCGCTTTCAGACACTCACACGCGCTGCACTAAGTCGCGGTGTATGGGATTAGTTTTGCCGATAATGAACACATCGGGCCGAACGATACGCAGTTTTCGGTTGAGCTCAACCGACATATAAAGCTAGGTGGTTTCAGCGATGAGACTAAGTAAAACCGTGTGTCCTCATGCGTAAGAAGGGCAGATTTGTACCAAAGGGCGACATTAACTGCGCCATACCTCGGATGCCGTACTCTTTTCTGGAGTTGAGTTGAGTGTTTTCATTTCATAAACGCCTAAGAGTAAGAGGTAGACGTCCTTCAGTGAACGAACCTCAGGTGTTGACTGGACGGCATTAGAGATAACGGGGGCCTTACTATATTCGTGTGAAGCTTGATGGCAGCGCACTAACACTGGCTGGAAACGACAAGCAACAAAAGGCGAGTCACCAGTCATGTGGACATTTGATGTGTGATTAGGTGTATACAGACATACCTTTATGTGAATTTGCCGGTTTTATCGTCCTTTCATCTTGATATCAACATGAGCGTGAATTCGTGTATGCGCCTGCTTTGTTGTTGCTTTATTAATCCAACCGAAATAGCCGCATCTACATGATCCTGTCACTGCGCTGATAACGATGTTCTTATTAGCCAGATAGTTCTGCAAGACTTCCCATCTCTAATCGACCTCCTAGCCTTGTCGTTACTTCTTTCTCAACTGTTGGTGGTACGTACGATTGAGTTATTTAACGTATTTGCGCATCACTCAGGGTTAAAGTTCCGCCGATGGGCTTTACCCGCGCTTTCCGCTAGTTACTTCCAGCACAACATGCACTATCTAGGCAGCCCGAATAGAAAGTGACACTGCTGGTCACCGAGACCGATTACATACATTGTCTTGAGGGTTTCCTCACACACAAGAGCCCTAGCGCGAAGACGCCACAGCGCCAAACCTAATGGTAGGCAGTGTCGTTCCGCTCTCCTGTCAAAAAGGACTTGAAGCCTCGGTAACCGGTGGCTGCTCCAACCACCGAGCTCGAGTTAACTCAGTAGTCAAGGCTCGAAGCCACTGACCGGATTCGGACCCAACGCACTTTTCAGTTGCTCCTATCTAATAGGCAATCTCGCGGCACCTTCGAGTAGTACTGCAGGTCTGTGTCGATAGAGTGGCATAGCTGAACCAAACAAGACAAGCTTTATCTACCGTTTGTGATTCCAACCCATTAACTATTACTCACTACGAGCTACCTCACCGTGCATAAGCTCCGGCCAGCTAAAGCCTGTTACTCAATGAACAAATCGGTGACGCTCAGGGTCTCCGGATCGAAGGCCATAAAATAAGACTTACCTGTTTTATGGACATGACCCTTTGATTTTAACGAAGCACTTCACCCGATGTCGAAAAGCTCCACAGTTCGGTGGGTGGCCTAATGTGCATTTACTTGACCTGATTGAAGACAGCGAGAAAGTTAGTGTCGGAAGCAGTCGATTATTCTGCTAGGACTATTGAAAAGTTGCAGGACTTGTGGAAGCATCATTAGTTTGTTACGATGGTGTCCGCGTGGTTCTCTACGTGCTTGGCTTGACCAATTGAAATCAATGGGTGGAGATAGATAAGTGCTAGAGGTGCGAACTTACTGACCTGAATGTCCTTGTTTCAAATCCAACCTCGACAACTCGATTGCTCGTGTCTATGTTTGGGCAACCTGGCAGTATCTCAGCCTTCATTCCTTCTTCGGGTGGAATGACAGCTAGGAATCCAAATGGTGTTACAGCTGAACGATTACTGTTATTAATGGCCTTCGTGATGCCTATTTCTGTGCGGATTGTCTGACGGAGTGTCAGATATTCGTGACAGGCCCATCCAATTCCGTTTCGATTCTCTTCACAGATGGCGTTTTGTCCAAATTGGCCTGGCTGTACGGCAGTTGGGCACTGGTGTCCCAACAGTTATATTCTGTCGGTAAGGTTGATGTATAGCAATACCTAGTCTGAACACTAACTGGGACTCTGTGCAGTGAAAGTAGCTCCATTCAGCCTATGGAAGGCTGTCAAGGGTAAGCAATTCTCTAGTGTGAAGTCGTATTTACACGTGAGCGGCATTCCGGTACTTTCCGCTAACCTTGTTAAATGTGTCAATCGATACGTATTGTACTGGAACATTTGTGGATGAGACTTTTACTACCAGATTCAAGTTACACCTTGCAGGTACTAGCACTCACAAAGAACAGTAGATGTGTACTTATGAAACAAGGATGAGTAGAAACACATAAATTGAGAGCCCAGCGCAAACCGCGATAGAGTAAAGCCGCATACAGAGCACAAACACGTCTAACCTGTTTGTCGAATTGGCCTGCCCCAGGGAAGTCCAACAGATGTAAATAAGAGTCATCTGTTCAAATGAAACTTCCGCAAACTAACAACACGTCTGATCCAGAGTGCCAGCATACCGAGCCAATACACCGAATCTCGAACCCTGTTTTGACTGGAAATAAGTAGGTGACTCACTGCGTAGCAATAAGTTGAGTAGTCTTCCATTAGGAGACAACATCCTGAAGCGGTTGATCAAGAGATCGTATCAGAATCCTCTGTCTCAGCAAAAGCGAAGGCGTTCTCGTAACTGAGCTTTTCGGGACCCGACCGCACCCTTACTTCAAAAGGATGGAGCAGCGTGGAATATCAGTCTGCTACAACATAATTGGTTTTGCATTCTGCTCATAATGCATCATTTTATGGATCTGCCAGAAGTAGCGCTTATTGAGTTCGATGCTAGTCTATTATTCGGAGTCGTAAAGCAGCTCGTGATTCTATTGATATGGGTTTTGAGCTTTGGTTGGAATTCCCCTTACGGTTTTCCCGTAAAAGTCAAAATAGTTAGTTTAGGTCCGCTGTAACTGCCACCCTATTAAACAAAGGACGGATTAGCAAGTGAAGTAAAAACGCATGAAATTACGTCCGGGAAGGCCTATGTGACAAGAAACATCGGCATTTGCCTGTCTATTTCAGTTGATGCCAAAGTGAGATGGTAGCATAACATCTTACCCAGGAAAAGTCTCGCTCTTGATTGATGTTTCTGCGCCGCAACTTTTGGAGTAAAGCGAGAAGTGCAGAGAAAAGTCCCCACCATGTTTATTATGGTTCCTCCTCCCCTGGAGCAGCTACAAGACCACTTGACTGAATGTGATACGCCAAAGTACGGATGCAAAGGAAGCAAAATAACAATTTTTGTGACGGATCATATTTCCGATTGCTTTGTCAGTGTTCGCTTAAGTCACAACTTGCTTTTACCCGTGTCATCTGATATGCAATATGTAGCTGCACCAGTAGTTTAGATGAACACTAGGACTCCAAATAACACGTAGCCAATGAGTCTCTGCGTAAGCATAGTGGTCTGTACCCAATAAATTGTGTCAGTCCAATACTCAGGTATCCTATAGCATGCTGCAAATGTGGTCTCATTTTCTGGTGTTGTGTTGTCTGAAATGTAACAAGGCACGTTGTGTGACGCACATCAGGGCCCATGATGAGTGAATTAATTACAGCATTCTTATTTTGTTTATCGTAAGAGTGCTTGTCGAAGCTTATTGTACATACATTGGATTTCGAAATCGTGGCTCATGAGAGTAAGCAGCCATCCCCGGCGTCTGCTGAACGAATGAATAGACCCGCATTTTCATATCCGGAGAAGTGGCTTGTGCTCCGTACAAAATACCAGCCTGCTTCCCAACAGTATTTTGCGAAACTTTTTCGCACTGCACATCAAAGCAAGACCTTCTCTGTTCGGCTGTGGTTCATTTGTACTTGATCGTGTGTGAGGCGTGACATGCGGCCTTAGAACCACAATCCAAGAGTTTAAGCGGAAGATCCTCACCGGTACCGTGGCCAGCAACATCACTCGTTACAAACACAGACTAACTAGGGTTCAACACACGAGAAAAAGAGAACGGACCGGTCGGAAATGAGGGACAGAACAGGTGAAGTGGAGATACGAAATATTCAGACTATAATGCAACACACTCCGATAGATCCAATCAAATTATGTGCCAGCCACTACCCAAAAGTAACCAATGAGATTGCGAATACTAGCTATTCTTTACTTTACTTATTCATCTGTGGCACCCTTTCGATGCCTAACTGCAATGCCACCATAAGGAAGCACGAAAGCTGGGATACTGTTAGGTTGTCCAAGCCTAAACAGGGGAAGTCGAGAGAGAGAAAGAGGTCGGGTTCGAACCACGGAACGTCCTGTCAGTAAATTCGCGCTCTAACCACTGAGACATCTCGCCCCTTTAGAAACTGTGAGTGCAGGTAGAAATAGAGAATTACCCATCCAACTACGCGCTGATGTCTCTTCGCATGGTGACATAAAGTTTGCAAGCCAGTTGCCAAGCTCGGCGGACAGATCAGCTAATCATTCCATCTGAGTCACCAATATTTGAACACTGCCAATGACCACGACGAATAACTTGTTGAAAATTTGTATTCGTAAAGCAAAAGCATGAGGAGTATTGCAAAAGCGGGCATGAATAAAATTGTTTGGCACTGGCACTGCGTACAAAAGATCACCGTAGATTAACGCTCGTTCTCCAGCTGTTCTCGTAGCCACGCTTCGGAGAAGTCTTCGACATCCCGAAGTTCAAATACCTTCCACGAATAAATCTGGACAATGCAATGGAGACCTACCTTCCCGACCCCACTTTTTTCAACCACGCTTGGAAGGCTCGCTGTGTAAAGCATTTTCAACATAGGAGGGCAACCTGAAAAACGAAGTGCATCGTGTTCTGATCGGATTTTTGTTTCCACATAGCTGTTTCAACCACACGTGTTTTTGGGGGAAAAATGTCATGTCGAAGTAGATGCGTCAAGATCATACAACGTGAGAAAAAACTACTAGTCTGTGGTGCTACACAAGGGAACCTTCACCAACAGGTTACTCAAATACGCTTTCCAAACTGGGCCATGCATGTTCGATCCGACGGACATCCTGGTGATGGCTTAGCTCCGGACGATTCGATACACAGGAAAGCACGTATCTAGTTATGCGATAATAACAATAAAAACTACTGTACAACAGTTTCTTTAACGGATTGATCGTTTATTTTTTCCATCAACCCTGTGGCGATTCAACAGAAAATTAACATATTCCGTGTAACTGAGAAATAATTACACGGGTGTTCAGCCGTTCGTGGTTGAGCGCTTAAATGTCTAACCATGAGCCGTAAAGTCGCGGGTTTGAAACCCTCTGGGTTCCGCAAGATTCGCATTGCTGATGATTCCCAATAAGGAGGGAACAGCTATACAATGCTGCTTGGTTTTTCAGTATAGATTGGCTTCTCCGATGGGACGCAATCTCAAGAGAAAATAATGAGTAGCACCTGCTTGATACCGGTGATTTTCAGTCCGTTAAACCGGAAAATCTGCATAAGAACTAGAACTGAATAAATAGCCTCCAGAAGCAAGTAACAAATATCATAATTCATCAAGTTATTTACCAGACCAAGGCACTTGCTAAGCTTTGACGGCTGTAGTACGCATACCATACAATCAAGTTTGCTGAAACAGAACTATTTAGTAAGAAGAGGGGGGAGTCAACAGTAAATCGGTAGTTTCTTTAAATGCCATCGCCAACTGACATTCACTGGCACTAGAAAAGCTCCAACTGCGGATAGCGTTTTCTCCAGCATATACTCGCACTAAACATACAGCTTGTTCTCCTTCCGTTGTGTCGTCATCATTTAGCACAGTTGTTCCGCGTCTTGTAGCCATTGAATAGAAAAAGCATGCTGAAGCCTGGGGGTATATCCTTACAAAGTCACATGCATACTACACATCTTCCGGGGTGTAGATGGGAGCATTTCTGTCATGAAAACCCAACAGCCGCAGAACAGCTGGGAATAACGTCTTGCTTCACCGTTTCCTAGTACCTACAGTAAAACCGGTGTGAATAAAAGCATGAATGAAATTACCAACTAGCTTTCAAGCATTTGTTCTGAAGCTTTTCTAGAACGTTTTTTGCCCGTAAAACTGATTCAGATAACTGACTACACTTAGAAACGATTGGCTACACGTTTGCACTCCAATTTGCCAAAGGAAAGTGTGATTTGAAGTTGCCAACAAATAATACGGTTCGCGTCGACATTTAACGAAACTACCTGGTTAGAGTTAAATGTTTCCCGTTCAATGGATTTATAATACCAGCGTTTAGAAAAATCGAGCAAACTAAAACACAAGGGGGTTGTCGAGATAAGCGGAGTTTTACCTGCAAGGTGAAGAACTGTTCATCCTTTTCGGTATGGTCAAAAATCAAAGGGAAGGTGCATCTTATGAGCTACTCAGGAGGATATAAACCATCAACTTTATGGTTCGAGCACCGGCCTTTCCGCTGACCAGCCGCACAACCATCGAGTCACCGTTTTCACATAAGCCATTGTGTTAGAAAACACATCACGTCACACGGAGTTATTGTAACGGACAGTCAAAAATATTCCAGAAGAAACATGGGTTGAACTGAGTTCACCTGTGTCATTCCCTCAACCATAAAAGTACACAGCCTTTTATGTACGGCAGTGAAGCATCGGTGTTGAACACTGATATCATGCTGTCGATGATGATGATGATGATGCCCAAACCAGGCCGTTGAAACGACCCGACAATAGTTTGAAAGTACTCCGTGTTTCGCCTCCGCAATTGAACGCTGGCTCGTGTGGCGCTTCCTGCGATCGCCTCTGTTTCAACCATGACTGAAATACCGAGATGAGTGTAGTTCGGCGACTTGTTCGGACTTCGTGCTTTTGTCACCACCCAGGAACCATCGTCACATTTTCAAATTTCTGCTACCAGATAGGTGACACACTTCAAAGACAACGACGGAAAGCAGTCGAACACGCTGTACTGATTGAAGCTGCAGCCAGAATGAGCTCCGTTACACAGCTCTGATTGTCATTAATTTCGTGCATATGTGACAGTGCCACTATGCATTTCATCCCGAAACACCAAACATCGGGGTACAATAATAAGACAAGATTCGTTCAAAACTTTTATCCCTTATCTTTTAGTTCGGTATTCAAATGACTGAAGTCGAGAAAATTTGTTGAGTGAACTTCCGTGGCCACCGGTTTTGTTAAAACCCCATTCAGGTCTCAGCTCTTTTGAAGATGAGTTTATTACACCAGTACCATTCTGTGCAGAGAGTGAGTCACTGTTACAGGGATCGCGCGTGGTTCGAGGCACGGAATAATAACCTTTGACATTGTTACCGAGATGCCTTTGCTATTTTTCAGGTCACAAGAGTAACTTGCCATCAGTAAACTGATTAGACTGTTACCTCCGAAGCCTGACTACCCTTTCCCTATTATTTCATTTTTCATTGTGTGACACTATAGCAACCGGAGCCATCGTACCTTGAGACATGATTTGCAGCTGATTGCCTGAACTTAACTGCCAGGTTGTTGGAGTCTATTGCTTGCTTAAGCGGAGACCCATTATTCATAGGTCGCCTCGAGAACGACCCTAAAGTACTGAGATGGTTTGATGTGAAGTTGAGCCCATGATGATTCGTTGTTTTGAGAGGTATGCAACACCACGGGTTCTGAGATTGTTGGAACATCTAGACTTCACACCGAGAAATTTAATACCTCTATCAGGACACTGGAAAAACCGTTGGAATTTACAAATGCCATGGAAAATAAAAGGTCTTGAAGTAAAGAAGGATGAGTGAAAAGCCAAGGATGGTTTCGAATCTCGCATTTGCAGCGAAGAGCTCAAACAGAAATTCACAGAACAGCTGGATCTCTAGGCATTTGTTTACATGGCAAATTCGTTTGTTGACCAACGGGAACTGAACGTTTGTGTGCAGACCATGTTCTTGCACTTATCGGCGACACTTCAGTTGTCAGGCCACTTCTTCTCGGGGAACATGTTTCTCAAGTTACAAATAAGAAGGTATGTTCCTAGTTTGAGGAAAAATGAGGCATCTATCCGCCAAGGAACAGCATCAGGTGAGTGATTATACACCCACATAAAATGTCTGCAGTCCAAATTAGTCTACCTACTCAGTTTGTTCGCCGTAGATCATGTCTGAAGATAAACATTACGAATTTCAACACACACTCATTTGCATATCAATTCGGTTTTGACGGGAGACTGACCTGGAACCCAGCTGAATCTCCCGAAGAGTTATCAGCAACCTTATGACTAGTGTATTAAGTATATAAATTTTACATGTCTATCAGACAAGAATTTCCCAACGATGGGTTAATTTTTAGTTGAAACGATATCCTTCGTCTCTGAAGGCCCGATTGCGTAAGAGGGTAAATGATGATTCCAGAGATTCCACTGAACCATCTGTTCATCATTGCAAATTCGCGCTTTCAACACACTACGGAACCCCAAATGACGATCGATACCTCCATTGCAAAGCAACTTTCGGTATTTAATGGTACCATCCTTAGGATCATGTAGCTTTCTATACGATACCAACCAGTGAATCCACCGTGGTTCGATACCTTTACCGTTAACAATCCACGCTGTCTTGTTCGTCGGATTGTTTCAGCCACTAGCAAAACTCTTCCGGAGCATTCACTCGTCTACGAAAATTAGCCCAGGCAGTACAATATTTTTTATTCACCAGGTTAACTCCGTCATTAAAGTGCCAACTATGGTTTGAGTCAAGAGAATGAATACCGCAAATAAAAGCCGGATAACCCTGTCGTCAGAGGCATCCAATGCGTCCGCGGAGGAAACACCACAGTCATTGAAATCCATCTCAAAGAGCATTTAGAAGTTAGCAGAAGAGGAACATTTAAGTAAGTGACCTACTCAGGTCAAACAGACACAGATGAGTGGTGCGGGGATCGATTTGACGGATAGTGCTAAATTCATATAGCGTAACATAGGCTTAGACCACCAGTCAATGGGTTCCGACATTTACATAGCGTCGGAGGCCTCACGCAACAGCCACAAACAAACGATAGAACACTGGTGAATATCGGAATGGCAAGCTGAAGAGAAGCCCACTGTCCAACACTACAAAAAGCCGTTTGCCGGCTTTCCCACCAAGTAAATGATGGCACACAAAATTGAGTGACGAGGTTGGTTCAAAAGTAATTTACCACGAATCGGCCAGGACGGTACTTTACCTGGGAATGAGACATGCAAAAAGGTGAGGGATGTTGCGGGGATTCGAGAATTATTCACTCATTGATTAGATAGACATATTTATAGTTTCTTTCCATCGACGTCAGTCGGGATCCGCTGGAAAGTGTTACAACTGAATTAGTCCAGTTGGATGAATAGTTGGCACAACAATAAATCAGACGGAGAACGACTCCAGATATTCACGGAAAATGAATCGCTAGGATAAAACCGCCTAATCTTCTGTGGTGCTAAAATCTAGACTTCAATGGATTATGGATGTAAGGTGCTGATACTGAGATTCTGATGAAAATACCAATACGATCTTCAGGGTCGTTTTGGAATACATGATTGATTAGAATCTTAACAATTGCGCTTCTTTGAATAGCACAGCCATTAATTGTTTCCTGAGACTATCCGCGGAACTTACTGCTGAGTTCATAAATTTCAACTAGGGCCGGAAAATAACCCGCTGAAGCAGAACAGTGGTAACATGGTACACTCTGCCAGAGCATCACCCTCAGACCAGCTGAGGTCTTTGGTCAATCAGTGTGGTGATTAACTTAGATATTCATCATAACGAACTAGTCAAGTGAACTCTCAACTTACCTTCCGGGGTGGAAAACACCATACAGTAGGGGTAAACGACCCTCCCAAGTTCCTTTTCGTATCGATAAATCACTAGCACGTATCTAGGCTCATGAGAGGGCAACTCATCAGCCAAGTTGTCCAGAGGAATGTCCTATTACATGTGTTTGGGCCGACGGACACTTACTTCCATGAAATTCTCCTGCTCAATCAACAAGGATTTCCTGTCAATTTTCACTACAGTAATTACATGAAACTAGATAAATCCGGATCACTGACGTATAAGAACATCATGAGTTTTTGATTTCCGAAACTTGAATTTTTGTAGGGTTTCCGAAGCTTCACTGGATACGGCTGCTACTTCCGGTTTCGACTGCAGAATATACCAAATTAGCGACTTTGAGGACTTGCCATTGTGAGGTAGTTGTGGGAAAGTTCTTGTGCGAGTAGGCTATGAATTAAAAATAATAAGCTGTGCCGATCAACTACGGTCAGGGCGGCAATCTAAGTTCGACGCAAACGGAGAAAAAAGTTAACGACGACCAAATAGAACGTTCTGGAGTGCTATAGCAGCAAGCGATTACAGTATATCTATGTTGTATCAAACTCGTCGGTAAACGTGAAACCCTTGAAGCAAGAAAGGAACTGAAGCACTCCATGGGTCCTACATATAGACTGTCCCTACAAAGCATTTGAACGATCGCATGTTAAGAGCATCATTTGAAGCACCATTTGTGAGTCCTTAGGACTCACGACGTAGCAGTGGTGAAATTGTCTTCAGTCAGTCAGAGGTAAGAAATGCGCGACCTTCTTTGTCATCATCCTCATCATCGTCGTCATCGACAGCATGACATCAGTGTTCAACAACGATGCTTCACTGCCGTACAACCATTGATTTATTTAAAGCTTTATTGTACAGAAAAGAGTAAAGGTGGGCGGGGAAGGGACCTAGTGCTAGCTTAACACAATCATTCCGAGGTGCCTATACCTCCAGACATTCACTCAGGCGGTCTGGATAGAAACTGACAACAAGAACTCCACTGGCATCGGTTGGCCGCCATGTCTTGAAGTGTCTCCAACCAGGCACAGTGAGGATCACGCGGTCCCCATCCTGGAAGGCGAGTAGCACAGACAGCACCCAAGCGTTTCGTAATCTCTTTCATATTCCTCTGCCAAGTCAAGGAGTAGCCAGCTCCCTGTTTACGCCACTCCGAATTGAGCATGGAAAACAGCACTCTCTTCGGCAAACGATGGTTCGGCATGCGCAACACATGTCCCAACCAACGCAGCTTCTGGTGCTGAACACATTCTTCTATGGAAGTACCCTTTACACAACCGAAAACGCGCTTCCTAACTGCCTCGTTACGGATTCGCCGACACCAACCCACACGAGCTATGGTTCCGAGACAACGATTGTCGAACACTTGAAGAAGTCTCAGCTCCGCTGTTCGAACAGGCCATGTCTCACATCCATACATTCAAATTAGCAAACGCGGCTCGAGCCTTGCAGATTCGTGCATTCACCCCATCTGTCACACTATAATCAGAACTAATGCAACTTCCAAGCTACGTAAAACGCCCCACAAATTCCAGTGCCTCTCCCTGGATTGTAAGTGGCGTGTTCAGTGACTGCACGTCCACAAGCATGACCTTATACTTTGTGGGTGCAAAGTGCATACCAAAGGACGGGATGACTTTGGTCAGTTCATCCAAGAATACTTGCGCCCTTTCCTCCTCTTCGAACATGAGAACGATGTCGTCAGCATATTCCAGATCGACAAGGTTTTCTTCACTGGCTATTTGAACACCAGGGTTTTGGAGACCCTCCAGCGTTCGTCTCATTATTTCACCGATCACGAAGTTAAAAAGGAATGTAGAGAGTGGGCATCCCTGACGGACACCGCTTTGTGTACGGAAGCTTTTGGATGGCTCTCCGTACACTCTCACACGTCCGGAATTCTGAGAATACAAAGAACGTATTATGTTTACAAACCTCCGGGGCATTCCTTGGTGGGCAAGCGTCTCAAGATGAACAGACCGATTAGCCTAGTCGAATGCGTCTCGGAAATCCAGGAATACTAGAATTGTGGGTAGCTCATACGTATGGCGTTGTTCTAGCACCTGACGAAGTGTGGTGATTTGGTCAACACAACCCCTGCTAGGTCGGAATCCCGCTTGCTGCCTTCGACTCAGTATCTCACGAGCCACCGTAAGGTGACAAAGTACAATTAACGCCAACAGTCCCATTACGACCGGGGTCAAGCCAATCCACCTGCGGTTACCACATTCACTATGCGCCCCTTTTTTGAAAACGGGCACTATCACCGATTCTCCCCAGTTGTCTGGGACAGACTCCTTTTCCCAAATGCAAGCAAGATCGGACAAACGCTGACTGAGGAATTCACCCTCGTTTTTGAAGTGCGGATAAGAGGTCATCCGGACCAGGAGCTCAACGGCGCTTGAGGGAACATATGCAGTCGTAAACCTCCGAGGCCGTAGGTGGTTACTCGTTCACCGTCCAGGGTTCTACTTCACCTATGGGCTCTGGATGAGTGCCAGCTGGTGGTCACGACCGCTGTCGTTCGAAGCATTCAACCCACCGATCGAGCCGTTCTTCTTTATTCGAGATGGTCGTTCCATTCTAATGCTTGATGGTTTCCGGAGACCTGTCGCATGGATCAACTAAAATAATCTTCGGGCATTACCGACTTTCTGGACTTCTTCCATTTCTTTGGCTTTCTGTGTCCACCATACTTCACGATCGGCTCGCACGCTCACTTTCACTTTACGTCTGATGACTCTTCGCACCCAGTTATGTTCGGGACGAAAGAAAGAAAGAAAAGAAAGCGTTCAGGTGTAGCACCCTTTCGGTGCCTAGCTGCCATGCCACCCGAAGGAAGCACGAGGGCTGGGATACTGCCAGGTTGCCCAAGCCTAGACAGGGGAAGTCGAGTGGCGGAGGTCGGATTCGAACCACAGACCTTCCGGTCAGTAAATTCGCGCTCTAACCACTTGGGCCATCTCGGGACGGGCTGAAATGTTTCTCCCAGATTTAAGCAGTGCCACCGTTCGGTCTGATATCAAGTGTTTGGGTGCGTCTGGTTGGGTCGTGCCACAGGCAAAATCCCCAGCGCTATGCAAAGACGTGGCAATCTCGTCCCAGTATGAGTCCACATCTGATGGTGGAGCATTTGGAAGAGACTCTAGATGATTCTGGTAGAATCGTCTAACATCCGGATCTGCCAGTCTCTCAGTTGCCGAGCGATTTCACCGCACCTTACGCGGCCCAGGGAAATGTAGAGAGAAGCGACTCTGGACAAGCGCGTGGTCAGAGTCCACAAATGTGTTCCAAAACGACCGACAGTCAGTTATTGATCCGCGCAATCGGTAACTGATGACAATGTGGTCGATTTGAGCATGTGACCGGCCCGCCGTCGGAGGACACCATGTGGCCAGACGACTTCGGCCATTTCGGAAGTTAGTACTGCATAAAAATAGCCTGCGATCAGCACATAGCTGAAGCAATCGTTCCAATTGTCCGTACGTACCGAGTCCAATCCACGTCGACATCCTAGTTGAGTCTCAGATGCACTAAGCCTGCCCACTTCCGCATTCATACCTTCGGCAACCACCACGATGTCTGAGCTTTTAGCTCGCCGCAGCAGGGCATTTAGGACGTCGTAAAATCTGTCTTTGACGGCGTCGGAACTAGTCAGTTGCGGCGTAGGCAGACACGATAAACAGACATCTATCAACTTGCCGCTTGTGGGACTCCTTTACAGACGTTGCCAGACGAACAGAGACGCACAGAGGCGACTATCAATAGGTATCCGCCGGGTGATTCAGCACAATACCAACCCCTGCACATCCCACTGCAGCAGCCTCTGGATCATCAGAAGTGCGCAGCCGGAAGCGAGTGGAGACTGAAGGGGCGGTTAACTCTCACTGTGTTTGCATCTTGAATTCTCGTTTCTGAGACAAAGCACACATCAGTGCCAAGCGAGTCCAGTGTGAGTGCAAGAGCAGCTTGTTCTGCTTGCTTCAGAGTGAGGACATTGGACGCGGCCAGAGAGACCGGGTGTCGAAGCCTGACGACTGGTTTAAAGATACCTGAGGATGTCGGCGCCATGTGACGAGCAGATGCTGCACGCAAAACCGGTGCATGATGAAAAGAGTTATCAGTCCTAAGTGCTGGGCCTGCAAGGAGAGTTATTAATGGGGTTGGGAGAGGGTGAAGAGAAAGTATGTGAAAGAGAAAGAAGGGAGGCGTCAGCAGTAGCCTGTTTTCGCTTACCCGCCCTGATGTATGCAGCAAGTGAAGCGACCCGGCTGATAGCACCATGCGACAGCCGATGTGGCATGAGAGTATTGTTAGTCGTGAATGTCATGGTTGTACGAGGGCTGGGATACTGCCAGGGCGCCCACACCTAGACAGGAGGACGTTTAGAATCCTCAACCAAAGCCTTTGACTCAAAAGCTTAACCACAAGGCAGCGGTGTTTGGCGGAAAATGCAAACGCATTATCATTTGTACGGAACAAGTCGCCACATGCTCTAACTGCCAACCTGGAGGGCCAGTAGGCTGTGTTCGTCAGACCTCTAACCATTGACCAAGTTGATATGAGAGACTCTGTGACTCACGAGGACACTCCCCAGGACAGCTCGATGGATTGCTGAGGTGTGCAAACCGTCACACCACGGTAAGGTCCAGTCTGTACCTGACTTTCCTTGTGCCAATAATCATGCACGATACAACAACTACTTCTACACAACGTCGCTCAAAAACGTACGAATAAAACCCAGCCCTTGACGATAAACGTTGGTCTGAAACAGACAGGTCTAGCTACGAGATAACCACACTGAACTGCCGCGTCAGGCATTCTACGACTTTTGTACTGGACGGTACTTAAATCACCTGCAAATAAGAATTAATCCGAATCTATTCCATTCGGAATGGAAACGGATGATGGGAGCCTAGCATCATCATCGAGCTTCCGCGGTGCAGTGATTCTGCGAAACATGTCGCTGGAATTCAGCACCTAAAGGTTTAACCATGCCAGGAAATTCAACAGGAAGCAGCCCAACGAAGAACTGCAAGCAGTCGTACTACAATTCAGTTTGGAGGTGAAGTCGTGCTGTCCTCTGTGGTAGGCGTCTGAATGCAGTAAGGTGTTTTCCATAGGCAACCACACTATCCATATTCATGGAAGCAGCGATGCTGGATACCGTCAAGGAAGGATGGGTTATAAAAGGTCGATCCTGAAAACCGCATACTTTGATAACCCATGATTCAGTATGGTCGGAATACTTTTAAAGTCAGATTCCGGAGTTGACCGTCCT
>NW_008751681.1:360294-496230 GCF_000715545.1 Opisthorchis viverrini
GTGGCAATCTCGTCCCAGTATGAGTCCACATCTGATGGTGGAGCATTTGGAAGAGACTCTAGATGATTCTGGTAGAATCGTCTAACATCCGGATCTGCCAGTCTCTCAGTTGCCGAGCGATTTCACCGCACCTTACGCGGCCCAGGGAAATGTAGAGAGAAGCGACTCTGGACAAGCGCGTGGTCAGAGTCCACAAATGTGTTCCAAAACGACCGACAGTCAGTTATTGATCCGCGCAATCGGTAACTGATGACAATGTGGTCGATTTGAGCATGTGACCGGCCCGCCGTCGGAGGACACCATGTGGCCAGACGACTTCGGCCATTTCGGAAGTTAGTACTGCATAAAAATAGCCTGCGATCAGCACATAGCTGAAGCAATCGTTCCAATTGTCCGTACGTACCGAGTCCAATCCACGTCGACATCCTAGTTGAGTCTCAGATGCACTAAGCCTGCCCACTTCCGCATTCATACCTTCGGCAACCACCACGATGTCTGAGCTTTTAGCTCGCCGCAGCAGGGCATTTAGGACGTCGTAAAATCTGTCTTTGACGGCGTCGGAACTAGTCAGTTGCGGCGTAGGCAGACACGATAAACAGACATCTATCAACTTGCCGCTTGTGGGACTCCTTTACAGACGTTGCCAGACGAACAGAGACGCACAGAGGCGACTATCAATAGGTATCCGCCGGGTGATTCAGCACAATACCAACCCCTGCACATCCCACTGCAGCAGCCTCTGGATCATCAGAAGTGCGCAGCCGGAAGCGAGTGGAGACTGAAGGGGCGGTTAACTCTCACTGTGTTTGCATCTTGAATTCTCGTTTCTGAGACAAAGCACACATCAGTGCCAAGCGAGTCCAGTGTGAGTGCAAGAGCAGCTTGTTCTGCTTGCTTCAGAGTGAGGACATTGGACGCGGCCAGAGAGACCGGGTGTCGAAGCCTGACGACTGGTTTAAAGATACCTGAGGATGTCGGCGCCATGTGACGAGCAGATGCTGCACGCAAAACCGGTGCATGATGAAAAGAGTTATCAGTCCTAAGTGCTGGGCCTGCAAGGAGAGTTATTAATGGGGTTGGGAGAGGGTGAAGAGAAAGTATGTGAAAGAGAAAGAAGGGAGGCGTCAGCAGTAGCCTGTTTTCGCTTACCCGCCCTGATGTATGCAGCAAGTGAAGCGACCCGGCTGATAGCACCATGCGACAGCCGATGTGGCATGAGAGTATTGTTAGTCGTGAATGTCATGGTTGTACGAGGGCTGGGATACTGCCAGGGCGCCCACACCTAGACAGGAGGACGTTTAGAATCCTCAACCAAAGCCTTTGACTCAAAAGCTTAACCACAAGGCAGCGGTGTTTGGCGGAAAATGCAAACGCATTATCATTTGTACGGAACAAGTCGCCACATGCTCTAACTGCCAACCTGGAGGGCCAGTAGGCTGTGTTCGTCAGACCTCTAACCATTGACCAAGTTGATATGAGAGACTCTGTGACTCACGAGGACACTCCCCAGGACAGCTCGATGGATTGCTGAGGTGTGCAAACCGTCACACCACGGTAAGGTCCAGTCTGTACCTGACTTTCCTTGTGCCAATAATCATGCACGATACAACAACTACTTCTACACAACGTCGCTCAAAAACGTACGAATAAAACCCAGCCCTTGACGATAAACGTTGGTCTGAAACAGACAGGTCTAGCTACGAGATAACCACACTGAACTGCCGCGTCAGGCATTCTACGACTTTTGTACTGGACGGTACTTAAATCACCTGCAAATAAGAATTAATCCGAATCTATTCCATTCGGAATGGAAACGGATGATGGGAGCCTAGCATCATCATCGAGCTTCCGCGGTGCAGTGATTCTGCGAAACATGTCGCTGGAATTCAGCACCTAAAGGTTTAACCATGCCAGGAAATTCAACAGGAAGCAGCCCAACGAAGAACTGCAAGCAGTCGTACTACAATTCAGTTTGGAGGTGAAGTCGTGCTGTCCTCTGTGGTAGGCGTCTGAATGCAGTAAGGTGTTTTCCATAGGCAACCACACTATCCATATTCATGGAAGCAGCGATGCTGGATACCGTCAAGGAAGGATGGGTTAGAAAAGGTCGATCCTGAAAACCGCATACTTTGATAACCCATGATTCAGTACGGTCGAAGTACTTTTAAAGTCAGATTCCGGAGTTGACCGTCCTAACGGCTGTCCAAAAAACAGCTGCTGTGCGCAGCCACATTAGTAGCGAGACATTAATGTCTTACATCCTGCATCCCCGGGCCAGGCATGGTCCCCCAAAATGACCTCAACAACCACTGCCTCTCCGTCCATACTTTTGAGTAAGATACTAGGGACAGGGTCCCCAACAAAACCCTACAAACTCCCGCCGCCTTGTGAGTCAGACTTTTTAGTCAACGTCTCAAGAAGGAGTACCTCAACATCCCTTCTTCGGCCTGAACAACCTATAAGTATCATGTACCCTTGCAGTTCTTTGCTCACCGACCTTCCCCCACACCCCTCCATCGAACGGTGAAGTGGGATCAACCCATCTGCCAGTTCCCTTGCCATTGTTCCGAGTCTAAACCGTTGCCCAGAAAAACAGACCAAAATAATAAGTCACGACCCTCAAAAAATCTTATCCAAGTTGCGGCCCTTAATGTTGATACTCTATGTCAAACTGGGCAACAGGCATCTCTTGCTGGAACCTTGCTTCTCCTATGTTGTGGACCACAGTTTTCTTAAGCCTTCTTAATACCATGAATACGAGTCTGGACAGCCGATTGATAGCCTGATGGGCTTAGCCAAATCAGAAAAGCCAATGAACGTGCGAATCAGCTGATATGCTGAACACTGACGCGCACAGGCGTGTCATGCGCAGCCGAAAAAAGGCTGTTTATAAAGCTTGCGAGGAAAGTTCTGGGTGGGCTAAAAAGTGATATCGAAAATAGAACTCATCTGTCAAGGGCAAGTGAAGAATAACCAAGTGAATCTGTCCCAACGAAAAAGGTCATTCCATTGGCAGTTGTGTAGTCCAGTTTGGAGCTGGTTCTCTTAATGCCTCCCTTTGAAGTTGAGTAGTATAAGTCCTCTGTCTCGGATTAACTCGAATCTTTGTCACTGTCATCCGTCTACGAGTCGTCCTTCATGATTGTTGAGACACAGGCCTGTGGTAGCTGCTCCGCAACTGGAGTGTCGGTTATTCCTTCTCTGTTCATGTCCAGGTGTTCTACCAAGATGTTCAGAGGCAACGCAATATCTGAGTGGGTTGTGAATAAGCTTCTTTCAACTGTTTTGCACGACAAACCCACGTGAACATCATAGACGACATTTCTGATTCGCCGAGTGATTTTGTCTTGACGCCAAGATACGCGATTACCATGATAGTCCTTTACTAACACGCTCTGTCCGATGTCAAACTGTCGCCACTTTGTACCACGCTTGCGATTATGCCACCTCCTTCTTTAAAGGTTTCAGAAGGTCAAAGGTGCTTTGAGGAGTACAGAATAGTGTCACTGCAAGTGAGTCGCCCTACGGCGTGGACGGATTTGGAGTCAAGCAGTAGGTTAAAAAATTGTTGAGAAGTTCGTTGTGGTTCTTTTCCCTCAAGTCTAGAGCAATGCTCTTTTGAAAGTATCCACGAATCGTTCTTCCATGCCGTTTAATTGTGGGTACCCAACCTAAAGCTGCCACCTTGACGTGGTAGTCGGGCTTGAGTGATGCAATGATCCCTCGGGCTACACTGACTGGAACGTCCTTCCACAAGTGGCAACATGCCAGGAAGGCCAAAGGGGAGCAGCGAGATCCCGTACTACGAGTAGTCGTGCTACGAGGCGGTCTGGGGGTGAAGTCGTACTGTCCTCTGCGACAGGAGTATGAAGGCAGTAAGGTGTTTCCCCCAAGCGACTAGTATGTTTATATTTATGGAAGCAGCGGCGCTGACTTCCCCCAAGGAAGAACGGGTTAGAAAAGGTCGGCCCTAAAAAAAGCACACTGCGATCGCAAAACGGTTGACCGTGACCGCCAGTACATTATTCAATACGGCCCAAATACTTTCAAAATTAAAGAGTCCGGTGCTGCTCAAAAGGCACTTGATGTGCGCAGCTGCATCAGGGTGAGACAGTAATGCCTTATTGCATGCGTCCTCGGGTTAGATCAACCTCCTGCAGCCGAGCAGGTCAGACTATTGAGTCATCAGCTCCGGGCAGGGTCCCCAAAGAAAGCCCTACTGTTCGCTGCCTCGTGGGTCAGACTTTTGAGTCAAAGGCCCAAGGTGGGGTACTTCAACCAAACCCCATTCCTCGGCCTGGGTAACCGGAAAGTACTATTTGCCCGCGCAGTTCAAAGTCCACCGATGTCCCTTCCCAATCTTCTCCCACCACACAAGCAAACGTCACTGGGTCACTTGACTGTCAATTCTTCGACCGAAGGACCTTATGCTCTTCGCTGCTTGTTAACAATAAACAGAATAACACCTAAATCTAAATCCACGAGTTCCATTCTACGTAGGAGTTTTTGATGTCCGTACTTTATGTTAATTTGGCAAGCAGGCAATGCTTGCTGAGACCTTATACTCTTTTGAAACTGATATATGCTGTGTCTCCGAAACATGCATACAAGACCCAAGCGTGGTTATGCATCACAGAACGCTAAGGAAGAACTCGGCTCGTTCACATTTCTCCCTCCGTGTCCGCTGACACAGAATATATAGCGTGGGAGTCGCACTCAGCCCTAGAGCTGAACGCGCTTTGCTGGATGGGATCATAATGAACAGTCGTCTTTACGCAGTTCAATTACCCAGTTCAATCGAGCTCAATGCCTTTCGGCATAAAAAGCGGGCCTGTCTGTAGTGTCAGCTTATGCCCCAACTGACTGCCGTTGTGATGCTGAGGATACTTTCTATCGACGGCTATCCGGGCTCATTCGTCAAACAAGAAGCACTGAGATTGTGATCCTTGCATGCGATATGAATGCTCAGGTAGGTTGACTTAGCTCCTTGGAATCACATTTGATCAGTCAATTCGGAGTCGATGCTCGCCGAACAGATAACGGAGATCGACTCCCTCAGTTGTGTGCTGACCATGGACTGTTTCTGGCAAGCACGAACTTTCAACATAAACGTTCGCATCGCGTAACCTGGCGGTCATCAACTGCAAATCCTATTTACCAATCTGACATAGTACGGGCGTTGAAAGCCCCCATTGGGATGAGGCATCTTGGATTTACATATGGAATTTTATTTAATAATAATGGGCATCTGGGTAGATAGGTGTTATGAGGGTTGATAGGCCAAAAGAGCCTCACGGCTAACAGTCAGGTGCTGCTAATGCCGATAAGCTACGTGTGCAACGGGCCCTGCGCCTAGCCGAGCTCTGATTGGTCGATAATGTGAGCCCAACAACCAATCGTGTCCCAGCTGACCACTGTATGCTGGTTGACATTATTGCATCCAGGAGGCGTCCGAATTTCCAGAGTGCTGTCGCTTCATACACCTTACATACGACACAGATGGCATGGGTTTTTGGCCCGATGTTGGGGGTTTCATACAGTTTGTGTACACTCATTAGTTCTTTCGATGAAAAGCCGACTTGAGTGGATTAGCCCGAGGACCGATCTGAGAACTCACACCACCAAATTTAGCGAACAAGAGCTCAAAACGGTAACCAGCTTTAATCAGCGACAAGAATCAGTACAATCGTAACAAAAGTACTCTGAAGAAGCACAACTGAAGCTAATCAAATCGCCCACAAATGGGCTGCATATACACGCAACCCCGCCAATTCGAGTTACCCCTGTTTTACCCAGGCTGATGCAGCCTCGGCCGCAATCACGAGGTTCGCAGTTGACCCCATTTCTGGTTACACTTTGGATGTGAACTTTTGATACGAACTCCACTCTCACCGGCCTGGCATTCAACATATTTTGATGGAGCGGTCAGAATTCTGACTGCAGATATTCGTTGGTCGAACATCGTTTTCATTATAATTATCAGTCCCTCGAGGTGGATTAAGAAGCCTGACACATTTGTCGGTGTTTAAAAAAGGGGATGCTGGCGTTCCGATCTCACATAATTGGTGGAGAACAAGTTCAGATACCTCATTTTTATATCTGACGCCCGGTCGTCCTAAAGATGCGGGTAGTAGCTGCGTGGAATGACCGTCCCCCGACGGTTGCCAAATCTCCTTCTAGAACCCAGTTCAACTCACTACTAAACGTTTACTTATGTGAATTCTCACACTGGCAAGCACACCGCCCCACACTGCGAACATAAAGAGCAGTGCCACACCCTTTTTTCACTTGTGCCTTTTTCGGTGAACTACAGCAGCTGAACGACAAGAACAAAACCGACCAGGAAACTTGGACGAAAGCCTCAATCCTGCGTATCAATCCGTGAATCCGTGAATCCTAACTGCCTCCGTGAACTGAACAGAATACTGACGTGGTAGCGTAGGGCTCCATCACAGGATGTCTGCGCGCCCACCAACCTGAGACACACCAAGGCCACAACCGATCAGCCACCTGCCTCCAGACGTTGTGCCCATCCACCCGATTCCGTTGTTCATGAGTTGCCGACGATGCTATCGGTTTAGACTTCATTAATGTACCAAGTACAGCTGCCTTGGTCATGAAAATTCATTTTAATCCTAGATGCTGCAGCCGCCATCACAAAACTTTGGGGATGGTTATTTACAGTCCAACTCGGTTGGGTGAAGTTGAAACTAGATTTCTCATCCAGAAAGACGAAGGACACGCATCAACTTGTGGACTGATGCATCCAAACTCCAGTTGATTTATGGCTCCACATGGGTTTCACCATTGCACTGTCTAATGAAATGGAGTGGAAACAAATAGGCAGACTTTATCTGAAGTCATCTGAGTACTGAGCACCCGACACTTCTTGGGTTTAGCCGAAATTGGTGGGTGCGGTCGACTTGCAAAGTGCTTTCAGCGACTTGATGATCCAAAACGCATGCTATCACATCATGTACAAGGCCTGATCTAATGGACTTAAACTGAGTGAACAAGCCAACTTCACTGGAATGGCTGATCAGTTCTATTTCCATCCTCAAGTGCGCAGTATCAGAAGCATTCTTAAACAAACTCATCCCTCGAAGTGTCCAGTCTAGGCCTTCCTGCAAAAGTGCGCAGCCATATCCGTCAACGGACCTGCATGGTGGACTAAATTGGAAGCCAGACGATGTTTTATGTCCAGTTTGCCATTTTAAGCAGAGAAGTTCAGTACCGTATTCACGGTTTCCGTATTGAAAAGCAGGATCGAGGCCTTTGACCAAGTTTCCCGGGTCGGTTTTGTTCCTCTCTTTCGGCTGCTGTCGTTCACCCGAAAGGCACAATTTAAAAAGGGTGTAGCATTGACCCTTATGTTCGCGGTGTGGGGCGGTATGCCTGCTAGCGCGAGGATTCGCATGAATAAATGTTTAGTAGTGAGTCGAACTGGGTCCTGGAAGGAGCTTTGGCAGCCGTCGGGGGAAGGTCATTCCGCGCAGCTATTACTCGAAATGGAAAGGAATTTAGCCTAATTAACGTCTGCGCTCTGATGTTGAAAATTTTTTTACTATGTTGCCGCCTTGCGTTTTTTTTCGGGATCAACGTGAAAAACCTGTTGCCCATGCTCAGCCTACTCTTCTCCAGCGCCGGTCTCCACCGGAGTTCCTCAAGGCTCCGTGCTGGGAGCGGTGCTGTTTCTGATCTACGTCAACGACCTCCCAGAAGTCCTTGCAAGTCAGTGTCTACTTTTTCAGCACCACTTGAAATCTTGGAGTTCCAATTCTAGTGCCCTCAAATTCGACATAGACGTTGCCAGGTATTGGTCGTTGGACTGGCCCCTTACTCTGAATGGCGAAAAGTGCGTCTATATATCATTTGGAGGAGACTCAGCGAATGCCTTTGTTATGTATGGTGGGAGGGGACCAGAAAACATCACGAGGATAGATGCCAAAAAGGATTTGGGTATCGGGGTCTCTTCAAACTTGTCCTCCTCACTGCACCATGAGAAATCGGCCCAAAAGGCATGCGCCATTCTACGGATGAATTGACGCACCTTCTCCCTTATTACTCGCATGGACTTCCAAACGCTCTACGGGGCCTACTTCAGACCGGTCCTGGAATACGCTAACCAAGTCGTCTACTCAGGATGCACGAAAGACCTCACCCTCATTGAGCGTGTCCAGCGAGCCGCCACGAGAGTGCTTGCCGGCATCAGATCCGTGGACTACGAAACGCGTCTCGCGATGCTTGATGCCCATCCCCTAGAGTACTGTCGCCTCCGAGGGGACCTAATTCTTACTTATGCCCTGTTTGAACAAAGCTTGGCAAACAGGCTTTTTACCGTTGAACCAGCAAACACCCGACGGGGACATAGTAAGAAAGTTTTCAAGCCCAGAGCGCACACATTCATTTGACAAAATTGTTATCATTTAAGATAGTAGGTGCGCGGAATGACCTTCCTCCGGCGGTTGCCAACGCTCCTTCTAGAACCTGGTTTAAAGCACCATTAGACACTTATTTATGCAAATCCTCGCGCTGGCATGCATACTGCCCCTCGCTGAAAGCATAAAGAGCAGTGCTACACCCTTTTTTCACTTGTGCCTTTCAGGTGAACGACAGCCACCGACCGACAAGAACAAAAGCGACCCGGGAAACTTGGGCAATAGCCTCGATCCTGTGTATCAATCCGTGAATCCGTGAATGTTTTGTTCAAACAGGGCATCAGTTAGAATCAGGTCCCATCGGAATCGGTGATACTATACGGGAAGGAGAGCAAGCATCGCCAGACGGGTATCGGATTTGCAGTCGGTAACCATTTTCGTAGCGCCTCACTGGACACGCTAAATTAGGGCGACGTTCTTGGTGTGTCCTGTGTGGACAACTTGGATGGTGTATTCCAGGACCGGTCTGACGTAGGCCCCATAGAGCGTTTGGAAGTCCGCGCGAGTAATAAGGGAGAAGGTGCGTCGGATCATCCGCTAAGCGGCAAATGACTTTTAGGCCGATTTTTCATGGTGCAGTGAGAAGGGAGGGTTTGAGGAGACCCAGATACCCAAATCCTTTTTGGCATCTATCCTCGTGATGTTTTCTGGTCCTCTCTCACCATACATAACAAAGGCATTCGCTGAGTCTCCTCCAAATGATATATAGACGCACTTTTCGCCATTCAGAGTAAGGGGCCAGTCCAACGACCAATGCCTGGCAACGTCTATGTCCAATTTGAGGGCACTAGAATTGGAACTCCAAGATTTCAAGCGGTGCTGAAAAAGTAGACACTGACTTGCAAGAACATCCGGGAGGTCGTTGGGGTAGTTCGGAAATGGCAGTGATACCAAGACGAGGCCCTGAAGAACTCCAATGGAGACCGGCGCTGGAGAAGAGTAGGTTGAGCCTATTCTCACTTGGAATGACCTGTCTGATAGGTACGCCTTGATTCAATCATTTGTTTTCCTTTGAATCCCGCAAGACTCGAATTTGTGGAGCGGCGGGACGTGTGGGACCCTATCAAATGCTTTTGAGAAGTCGAAAATTATGGCATCCGATATGAGTCCTTCGTCCTTGGCATGGGCTAAGCTGTCTATAAAAACGAGCGTGTTTGTTACGCAAGAGCGGTTTGGGAGAAATCCATGTCGAGCTGGAGAAATCAGGTTGCTGCAAGTAAGGTAATCTAGGATAGTTTGCTTCAGAATGCGTTCCATCACCTTGCACGGCACGCTAGTGAGGCTTATAAACCTGTAGCTGCCAGGTGATAGTCGGTCACCGGTTCTTTAGATTCGTGTGACAATCTCTTTCTTCCAGGCCGAGGGAAGTTGGCCTTCGTCAAGCGACTGACGAAACACCAGATGTAAATTATTTGCCAGTGTGGGGGACGTTTACTTCAGGATAGTTGGATGGATCTCGACGGGCCCCAACGCGCAGAATGGGTTGACGAATGTCCTCCACCGTGAAAACCAAGTCGGTTAGAGGCTGTTCGTAGTTACGCCTTGGCAAGAGTGGATGTGGCGAGGACTGTGGGGCTGAGTATAGACACGCATAGCGTTCTCTGTAAACCTCAGATAGCACTGTTGGGTCACTCGTCGGTTCTCCGTTTCCGTCCCTCAAAGAGAACGCGGATGGCTTGTTTCTGCGGCGATGTCTCATGTAGTTGAACAGTACGTTTTTGTTTTTTCAAACGAGGTCCAGAATGGTGGCTTGTTTTTGTATGTTCCATTGGCGGATTTCTGAGTTACAGCGGTTCCGCATTTTACGGAATGCCAGCTTACCTTCTGTATCCCCTGTATTCGACTTTTTGAAAAAGAGTTGGGACCTTTTTCCAGAAGTCGCCGAATTCTTTTTGGCAGCCTGCGGTTCATCCGAGTGCGTGGTGGCTTATTTGGGACGAACATCGCATCAGCCCCGTGAACTCCCTGAAAATGGTCCTGTATAGTTCCTCCACTGGAGCTGGTCTCAGTGTGACTTGTTCAAGAAAGATGTGCATTCCTGTGCAGAAGTCTCAAAACCACGTTTGAGGTTCGGGAATTCTGTCCCAATAGCAGATGAAATCAAAGGTCAGCACACAGTGGTTGCTATGTCCCAGTGGAGCGGTAAGAGTTACTTGATCAACGAAGTGTTTTTCGTTGGTGATGACCAAATCCAGGAGGAATGGTAGTCGGCCTGCGCGGTGTCTGGTGGGTGCAACATGTTGAGTCCAAGCGCTCTGTTGAACGACTTCAATCAGCGCCGCTGCTGAAAGTCTGCCTGATTCCTGGCGCTGGAGCTCCATCCAGGAGGACTTTGGAGCGTTCAGGTCACTCACCAGCAGGAGATGAGTAAAGTGATAGTTGCAGGAGAGCTGCTCGAAGGCTTGTATGAGGAACTGGTCATCTTCAGAAGGACTCGAGGGCCTAAGGTAGACCACACCGAGAAGGAGAGAATCGGGCCCGCGCAGCGGGATTTGGACCCACAGTGCATCGCAAATAATGCAGGAGTGGTGTCGTAGAGGACAATTGGGATTGGTAGGGCCGAATGTATGTACAGAGCAACCCCACCAGTACTCCCTCGTTCTGAGTCGGCTCGAAAAATAGAGTAACCGTCTATCGAGATCTCCGCGTCAGAGACATTTAGTCTGATCTAGGTCTCTGTGAGTGCGATTATGGACGGTTGTTTAAGGCAAGCTGACTGACTAACATCGCCGAGTTTGTTGAAAAGGCTGGGGCAGTTTGTGGACAAGCATTTAAACATTGTCTCTGCTGCCTCCGAGGGTGAGGAGCCGAAAGTTGAGTGACCAGGCTGGTTAGCAGACTTAATAATTGTGCGCCGGGTTTTAGTCCAAGGATCCAAAGGGGCCTCTGGGGCGATGTCGTCTGCTTCCTGTCTTCGTGGTTTCTGGGGTGCTTTTCGCTTGCGAGGTTTTTTTCGTTCCGTGAGAACCCGGTTTGCTCGGGCCCTTTAGCTTTGGGAGACGGTGTTTTTTTCCCTTGGGCGAAAATTTTGCTGCTTATAGCCCTTTCAGCATCGCCTTTTTGGCGACCAGATTTGCTGTTGCTCGGAGATTTGCTGCAAGATTACGCCTTTGTGGATGCTTGGGTGTTTTGACGTCGTTTGACAGGGACAGTGTCTCTGTAGGGGCCCTGAACGCTGGGGGCGGTACCAATAAGTAATGACTCTGGTGGCGCCCCAAAAAGGCTCGTTTTCGCGGAGGACTGCAGCTTGAAGCCAGCCGGCAGTTTCCTAATCTGACGAATTTTATGTGGCTTGTTTGGCTGCAGTCGCCCTTCTTTCGTGTTCGTGTGGACGCTGGATCCGCCGGCTATTAGCGTGGCCAAACGGGGTGTACGACGGGTTTTCCGGTCGGCTTTTCCTACTTCATGAGCATCCTTGCTAAAAGTAACGCAATGTCAACACCGTCATTTAACAACAAGGAAAGAAAGCGTCAGTAAAAGAAGGAAAAAAAGGTGTAGATACTGCAAAGAAAACCCTATTTCTTAGTGAAAAGGCCAGGAATGAGGTGCCTGTTGTCAGGCGGAACTCTGCGCTAAGGTCGCTATGCTTCTCCCTGTCAACCGCTGCACGCGCTTATATACCCGAATTCTGCATTATTGATCGGAAGTCGACCGGCCCGTCGGCTTGCAACAGGTCGAGCGCCGAATGGTCGGAAATGTAGAAACAGCAATCAATCATCTAGTATTTCCCAAGTGTCGGCTGCCGATACCACCTCCAGAAGGCCTCCGAATTCTCAGGAGGTTATCGTTAAATAGGAGGCGCTGTACGAGCGTTCTCACATGTTTGGGTGTTTGTCACAATCCGTATGCCCTTCTGGTTCTTCTGAAACTAATTGTCTCCAGTCGAGTACATCCAGTGCCTCCAGTCGAGTACTGAGCTGAGGCATTGATATTACTAAACTTCCGTATTTGGTGCAGTAGCAGAGTAAAATCATCTCAGCGCTACTTCAAATTAAGGTACTATCGGCTATGTTGACTCCGCGTTCATTTTGAAACCCAACCGACATAAAACCAGTGCAAAAAACAACAGGACCCCCTCTGAGCAGTCTGGTCAATGAGTGAGCGCATTCACGCCCCCTGGATCCGACGCGTGCCATTTCCAGTAGAATATCTAACCATCCCATGATAGGATTGCATGGGCCTAGCCTGGAAGGCACATGATCTTAAAACAGTTAGTTTAACTGCGCTGACTTCATTTTCGAAACTTATCGATTGGTGAATTTATACTGAGGCGATTTTTTATTCAAGCTTCCTGGGTCGGGCTTGTCATTGCCATTAAGCGGCCATCTGTTACCTGGAGGATTTTTCAAAAATTCGCTAACATAACTCGACCCTCATATTCACACACTCCCCTGTGTGTGAGCAGTTATGGGGATTTCTTTAAAGAAGTTCCCTCAGGGAGTGGTTTTCAGTATGGATATCGACTCTTCTTGTTCCGTTTCGTAACCGATGAAATAGCGAAACTGGAGGGCATTCAACACCTCGATGTTGAATCCGTTGCCATGGAATTAATCTTGTGGACGACATCCCCGCCAGCTTTCGTCCAGAACATAGTGCAAACCTTGTCGAGCAAACAGAACACTCTAATGCCATCTTTCAGTATGTGATTTGCGTCTACAAAATCCAGAGTTGTGTCTTAGAGCGTGCAGTCCCGGAATGTACACTTCGCAACTGAAGCAGAAGCACCAGAATGCATGAAGAATTTTGCATGCCACGGTAGTTGTCATAACACTAGGCGGCTTGTCTAATGTAAAAGAAACGCTCAGACGTACAACCCTTCCAGGGCTTAGCTGCCATGCTACCCGAAGAAAGCAAGACAGTTGGGATACTTCCAGGTTGCCCAAGCCTAGACAGGGAAGTCAAGATGTGGATGTCGGGTTCGAACCACCGAAATTGCGCCTCGTAAGTTCGGGCTCTAATCACTTGAACCACCTCGTGGCCAACTTAACCACTCTACTCTAATCTGTCTAGAATGGATAAAACGTCCAACAGAATGAAACGCCTTGACGGGATCTCCATATTCAAGAATATCTTTTGAAAACCATCGAGGCACTAACCCAACGGCTACGGCTTCCAAGAATTTCTCTGACATTGTCCTGCGCAGGGTGATTCGTTATCCGGAGGGTCAGATTTACGGAAATCAAGCTTAGTTTCGCCGTGGCCGTGTTTTATAACCGATGATATCACAACTTTGCAACCAAAAGTAGTCTTATTTCTCGATCTTCAGTTTGCTTTGGGCTCCGTTGATCGTTAGAAACTGTGACAGTGTCTGGCGATGGAGGGCCTTTCTTCCTAATTCTTGTCCGTTATAGAGACCTTATGTGTTTCCTCCCGTGGACGCGTGTGCCTTCGAAATATTCTCTCCTGAGTTCACAAACAAGTAATTTTCCTGTCATCCTTTCAAATCTGATAGATATTTCGCTCCCGATTTACCTTTGTTTAACACCTCGGAGATCGAAATACAACCCAGTTGTTTGCACATTGTGTGCGCCAACGTTATTGTTTTGCTTGGATTAGACCCTTTAGAAACGCAAGTGGTTCTAATTGACATAAGTAATTCCCCTACACAGTCGGGCATGCGCTTCTGTAAATTGTGGCGTGCTGCTGCAGTGTGTTATCAGGCCCATATTTGAACCTTGCATGTGAACCGATTGATGTGGTGGTGTGAGTGATTGCATAAGTCCAGCCGGACTGACGAAAGACGAAACAGTTTCATCATTGAGGAGGCTGGTTTTTCGTGTGCCAACCCCCGACATATGTGGCGCTGACCTGGCGTCCACTTGGCTGTCAAGGGTGGAATGTACAACGCTCAGTCCGATCAGCCTACTTTATGGATCACAGGTGGGCCCGCTGCGTTTGAAGAACCTTCGAATGCTCCCTTTGTGCAACCACCAGTGCCTCCGAAGCACCGGGTGAATTTCGTTGGGACACTAGATCAGTGGTACTGAAGTACAGTAAATGGCTTCCTGGACAGTCCATTCCCCCTCGATAGATCGGCTGGTCACACTACGTAGGTTGCTCTGGTTATGCCATATGTCTCGTATGCAAAGACACCATTTACCGAGTATAGCCATTTTGGATGGAGAGGACACGGGGGCGATCAGTTTATGAGCTTGCAACAAACATGAAATCTCACTAGCCACCTCAACCACTCTGTTGAACGCCATCTCCACGAATAGGGGCCGCGGGATGGTACAACACAGTGGATAGTAACCTTTACACATATGATTGTCACGTAGCCAATGGTGGTTCTGGATCATAACTACCACCTTCACTGCATGGCTGTCAATCACTTCCACCCTGGACAAATAGAACCACTGGATGTCAATGAATAAGTTGGGTCGCTAGCTCGAAAGCGTGCTTCTGACTCTCTTGTTTACCTTATCTTCGGTGAACGAAACTGTATCAGCTGGAAACTACATCTCAATTCGCGGTTTGTGAGCTGAATATCTGGTTCGAACTAGAATGATGACGGTAAAATCCCGGGTTTTTATATTGGGCAATCTTAATCCTCTGAACCTTGTAACAACACAAATGTTAGTTCAATGTAACATCCTGAGACGTTTAGAATGTGCTCAAGAACGAGTTAGAAGAGCCCAGATTATCAAGGATAAACAGCATTTTACTTGTTCCAGAAAAAGCGCAGAAGAGCTGAAATGTGCATACAAACATCCAATACGGATGCATAGAATAGAATAGAATAGAATATTAATATACTGACAAAAATAATGATATTCACCCTGACATTGTTCAGTGGGCACATGTGACTGACGTAGGTAGTGAATGATGTACTGACTAAGACTTTCATGTTTCTTACACTGAGAGGATGGATGCGTCTCCGTTGTTCCAGCGTTTTTTGGTGTTTGGAGGGTGGTATCAATGAGGGTTCAGATGCTTGAAAGCTATCTGGCTGACGTCCGGTTTTCTCAGTCATATCTGGATGGTCGGTTCCCCTAGTAGATTTAGATAGATTATGAATGTCGTCAGATTTATTTTGAACCGCTGGAGCCAGACGGCGAAGGTACACGGTTCTGACTCTTCCGTCCCGTTGAGAGATGTGTGCACAGTGTGGGTTGCAGTCCAGAACGTCCACTTCCTGTTCTAGCGGTTGATACTTGGATGACCTACTACCTCGATGCAGCAAGACTGGACCGGGGGTGGGAAACCAAGATGGTTGCTGAGCGGCGTGCTTATTGAAACAAACGTTCGGGTGAAGTACAGTTAGTGGCCGTACATAACCGCGATCGGAAGTTGCGTAGAACATCAGGAAGTACGGATTCCCGCTGGGAAGGCTAAAGATTGAGATTCCAGCGCCAAGGTTATTGCTTTTCAGAGAGTATCGTTGAGACGTCCACCCTGACCGTTACACTGTGGAGTACAAGCCGATGTATAACTCATAACGACATCTTTCTTCCGAAGAAAGCTAATCTCAGATGAGTTGACAATGAGCCTCCGTCGGAATGGGTACTGAGTGGTGCTCCGGACAAACAGTAGATATGTGTGAGAAAGTCGATGACGGTTACTAAGGTTATATCCGCACACATATGTGCAAAAGAGGGCTCGACAATTATCGTATGTAGTGGTTCCATGTATTGATGGCGGGAGACACTTAATACCTAAACTCATGCACTCAAAAGTTTTATTGCTTCAATGAGTCCGCCAGAGGACCTCCGGAATCTTGGCTCCAGTTCGGCCACACGATACAGCAAGAAATAATGTTTGGTATTGTCGACAGAGTAGGGGAAATTCTTGCAACACCTGGATTGTAAAGGGAGTTATAGGGCTCTCTAAGTTGATTGTTGCTTTCAATGGAGGCACATATATAGCGCGACGGAATGTCGATGACATGATTGTCCTTGCCAGGCCGGTAAATGACGTGATGCTTGTACCCACAGCTCCATCCTCCAGGGCGGTATTTGCCTCTTCTACTTTCCCCTTCTATCCAACATCGTGATTGAATGCCGATCGGTGGTCAGTGTGAAGGATCTTTCGAGCAGACAGTGCTGTTTCTCGATGAATTCAGAGATACCGTATGCCTACTCTACGGCAGAATGATCATTCTCGCTCGAAATGATTGTCCTCGAAAAAAAAACTCCACCGGTCAGCGGTTTTGGTCGAGGGATGCGGCTAGAGGGATATCGGAGGCGCCCGTTTCAACAACCAGAGGCTCGCCATAATATACTGTGATTGGCGCGTCTTTTTCTAATTCGTTCTTCGATTTTCGAAGGCTAACTGGACGTCGGCAGAGAGGGAATGCTTTATTGCGCTTGTTACTTTGTCAGAAAACTAAGGTATCAAATGAGCGTAATATGCAAACACGCCGATGATGCGTTGCATCGTTGTGTAAGTACGCGGAGGAGGTAACTAACGATCGGGTTCCATGCGTTCAGGGTCTGGCCTTATGACACTTATTATAACCTCATAATCCAGAGGCTGGATAACCTTTGAAGCAGTAAGGGTTTTGTTATCGTTTAACGTGATTCCATACTTCATCGTAGCTTTTAAGTACGGTTAGAGGCCAACATCGTGTTCTTCTTGGGTGTCGTCACAGTCACATTTTTTATGCGGGCATACTTACAGCCTTTCAGACTTGATGTTATTGTTATTACTTTGCTGAAAACACGCTATGCCGTTTATATTACAGAAGGGTATGCGACGAAATTGAAACAGAGCACCACGTGCTTCAAATGCTGTAAAAGATTTGTCGGATGCATAGGTGAGGAGCTGATGGTAAGCAGATAAGTGGTCTAATGTACTGTAGTTGTGCGAAATTTCCTCAATCATTTTGTCCAAGCGTGCAGAGGGTAAGCGTCCGGATATGCGAACGGGGGGATAGTTTGGTTGTAGTCAAAACTATTCGGCGTTCGTCATTTTACGGAGAGCAGCCGTCACAAATAACAGAACATCACGTCGTCTGGACGGATGTCACGTGCAGGCAACGGACCAAACGGAGGCATGTCCTGATTGGTCAGAGTGTCAGCCAATCTGGATCGAGCATCTTCAGCTCGCCCCCTAATGGACGTTCTAGCCTGACCTGCGGAATATTCTGTGATTACCCTATAAATAAAGTTTTCATAATTCCCCTTCGTCTCCATTAAGGGCTGGCTGAAACTACCGTGCCTTTCTGTATACCACAGTGGGCGGAGCAATAACCCAGGTGACCGACAAAAGTTGCACGACCGTTCAACAAGTCACAGCAACTGGCGACAACACGAGCCCACGTTGTCAATGCCGGCAGAGCAAATTCAAGTAATTTTACAGCAGCAACGGAAGCAGTGTGAAGAAGCTCAAACGAGACTTGTTGAATCTGGTGCGCAGTAAGTCGGTGAATGCATGCTGCTCCCAGCTCGATTACTTAATTCAATTTGGATGCTGAAGCTGGGCGAACTTACAAAATTTGGCTCGAGAAATATGAGGACATGCGTCAAACCGACTTTGTTCAGTTTAGTGATGCATGGGGAGTTCCAGTGTTGTTGCGGGAACTCGGAACAACTGAACATGATCGGTTCATGTGTTTCACACTCCCCAAACTCCCTCATGACCTTGGCTTCGCAGGTACCTTCAAGATCCTCGCCCAACCATTCGGTGAGCGAAGTTCCTTGTTCACTATTCCATATCAGTGTCTCGAGATAACCAAAAGGGTTACTGAAGCTTTCGTCACTAATGGTTAACAGAAAATGCGAGCGCTCTCAGCTCCATGACCGAGGATCAATTCAAGTGTCTCATCCTCGTGACTGGTCTTCAGTCGCCACCTGATCCAGATATTTGGACCCGGCTGCTACGTCGAATTGAACAGGATCCAGATTTGACGCTTCAGAGACCGAATGCCAGCATCTTATCAATCTCAAGGCTAATGCTGCAATGGTTGGACATTCCAACTTCTCTCAGCCTAATATGGTATGAAAGGTAACTTTCAAAAGGAAATCAAGTTCTAATTGAACTCCAAAAAACCGCTCGCACATTGTTGGTTTTGTGAAAAATGACATTTTTCACGCCGGTGTCGCCACCGGAACCGCAGGTGCAGTAAGTGCATTCGAAAGGGTCACATATAAGAATGCTTCATAGACAAATGCAGGAACTCGCGCCAACACCGACCCTACAAAAGAACGCATGCTAGAGCCATGGCCGCTATTTTCAGGATGAAATCCCCCGGCTGGCATAAATTCGCCACAGTATGTGTCAATGACCACCGGTTACCCTCCAACTTGATATGGGTTCTGATCTCACTATGATTTCAGAACGAACCTGGGGTGTAATTGGAAGGCCACCAGTGGAACCCACATTGCACCGTTCGTAATACATCTGGTGGAAGCCTCAAGCTAACCGGAAAGCTGAACTGTTCCGTAACATTCAAGGGAATTCGACTCAATGGTACTTGCTGCCTCACGAACTATACAGGCGTTGATCTCTGGGGCCTGGATTTGGGTAATGAGCTTCAACTCTTAGATCAACCCTTCAATGCTGTTTGTGACGAAACAGTTGCAGATGGCAGCAATACGTTCACGAGAATACCACATCCTGACGATTTTGTGGTCGCTAGTGTTACAATCAAACAAGAGACCAGAGGGAGTGTACTCGGTGCAGCGACTATTCAGCTCTTGGCGCCCGGCACCGGTAGCCCTCTCACATCAGTCCATTTTGATTAATCCTGCCAGAAAGCTGAAACGTTTTACTCGTTGTCCGAACTCTTCAGTTTACGGTCCCAGGTTTATGCGGATCGTCCCACTGCTATCTGGAAAGTCAAGAAAAGGGGATGGTAAAAGGAACGCCGCAACAGTCACACAGAGGCCAGTAACTGATTCGAGAATATGGGAAGGGCTTTCTACGGTGGGTGTAGGGTCGAATATGTCAAACAGGAGGCACAAGTAAGATCACCATCACCACAACAGTTATTGACGCTCTTAGTAAGCAAAACCTGCACTCTCCAAAGAGACGTTGCGGGCTCGATGATGCCTTCTTAAAATAAGCGACCAAATTCGACGCGAGTGAATTTTTCATTATGCGGATGATATCTTAATTTGGTGGCAACAGGCGTGCAATCTGGAAATATGTTGGCGAGAAATGATGGTGATTCACCGTCACCATCATCATTATCATCACCACCATAATCAGTCATCGTCGTCATTGACATTACATCAGTGTTCAATATCGATGCTTCACTGCCGTACAATCATGATTTATTTGAAAGCCTTATTGCAAAGAAAAGGACAAAGATGGATGCGCAGGGGTTTAGTGCTAGCTTAACACAATCATTCCAGGGTGCCTACACCTCCAGACATTCACTCAGGCAATCTGGATAGGAACTGACAACAAGAACGCCACTGACATCGGTTGGCAACCATATCTTGTAGTGTCTCCAACCAGGCGCAGTGGAGATCATGCTGTAGCATCATGTAGCACCGACATGCAACAAAACAGCCCGCACTGTAGCTTGATACACGTCCCTTGAGACTCAGGGGTGTGCCGATTCGACGCCACAGGTGTTTCAAATTAGCAAACACGACCCAGGCCTTGCAGATTCGTGCGTTCGCCTCATCTGTCACACTACAATCAGAACTAATACAACTTCCGAGATACGTAAAGCGGTCCACAACTTCCAGTATCTCTCTTTAGCTTGTACCTGGCGTGTTCAGTGACTGAATGACCTTACACTTTGCGGGCGAAAAGTTGATCTCTGGGGCCTGGATTTGGGTAATGAGCTTCAACTCTTAGATCAACCCTTCAATGCTGTTTGTGACGAAACAGTTGCAGATGGCAGCAATACGTTCACGAGAATACCACATCCTGACGATTTTGTGGTCGCTAGTGTTACAATCAAACAAGAGACCAGAGGGAGTGTACTCGGTGCAGCGACTATTCAGCTCTTGGCGCCCGGCACCGGTAGCCCTCTCACATCAGTCCATTTTGATTAATCCTGCCAGAAAGCTGAAACGTTTTACTCGTTGTCCGAACTCTTCAGTTTACGGTCCCAGGTTTATGCGGATCGTCCCACTGCTATCTGGAAAGTCAAGAAAAGGGGATGGTAAAAGGAACGCCGCAACAGTCACACAGAGGCCAGTAACTGATTCGAGAATATGGGAAGGGCTTTCTACGGTGGGTGTAGGGTCGAATATGTCAAACAGGAGGCACAAGTAAGATCACCATCACCACAACAGTTATTGACGCTCTTAGTAAGCAAAACCTGCACTCTCCAAAGAGACGTTGCGGGCTCGATGATGCCTTCTTAAAATAAGCGACCAAATTCGACGCGAGTGAATTCTTCATTATGCGGATGATATCTTAATTTGGTGGCAACAGGCGTGCAATCTGGAAATATGTTGGCGAGAAATGATGGTGATTCACCGTCACCATCATCATTATCATCACCACCATAATCAGTCATCGTCGTCATTGACATTACATCAGTGTTCAATATCGATGCTTCACTGCCGTACAATCATGATTTATTTGAAAGCCTTATTGCAAAGAAAAGGACAAAGATGGATGCGCAGGGGTTTACTGCTAGCTTAACACAATCATTCCAGGGTGCCTACACCTCCAGACATTCACTCAGGCAATCTGGATAGGAACTGACAACAAGAACGCCACTGACATCGGTTGGCAACCATATCTTGTAGTGTCTCCAACCAGGCGCAGTGGAGATCATGCTGTAGCATCATGTAGCACCGACATGCAACAAAACAGCCCGCACTGTAGCTTGATACACGTCCCTTGAGATTCAGGGGTGTGCCGATTCGACGCCACAGGTGTTTCAAATTAGCAAACACGACCCAGGCCTTGCAGATTCGTGCGTTCGCCTCATCTGTCACACTACAATCAGAACTAATACAACTTCCGAGATACGTAAAGCGGTCCACAACTTCCAGTATCTCTCTTTAGCTTGTACCTGGCGTGTTCAGTGACTGAATGACCTTACACTTTGCGGGCGAAAAGTGCATACCAAAGGACAGGATGACTTTTGTCAGTTCACCCAAAAACACCTGCGGCTTCTCTTCACATATGAGAACGTTGTCTGCATATTCCAGTTGACAAGGTTTTCGTCACAGGCTATTTGAACACCAGAGTTTCGAAGACATTCCAGCTTTCGTCTCATGATTTCATCTGCCGTTAGGCCGCAGATAGTGAACGCATCACGATCCTCGCCGGAGGAAATTTCTATCTTGTCGTGTAAGCCTAGGAAATTTTGCCTGATTAGAGGTTTGGCACTACAAAGAGCTTCAGTTCATTGTACGATGCCTCTGTGTCGGACAGAAACACAAGACAGGATAGTGATGTAAACGCTATTGTGACGACTGAGAACGTTGGGTGAATTTTCCAATTATGTAGTTTCACGACGGTGGGACTAAAGGATCTCCAAGAACTTCCTGTATCGATCAGAACACGGAGAGCGATGCCATCGACTTCGATATTTGTGATGGCGCTTGCTAGACAGGTAGGTGCTGCTGCAACGAATAACGATGATAAAGTGGGCTTCATCCTGCACTTTGTATAGAACTTGGTGGCATTTTTTAGCGGTACACGGCGTAAGTTACCGCTTTATCACACGTATTACAAACACCTTCTCTAGCGGGGCACTTTGAGTGAGGGTGTCTATTATAACCACAGAAGTAACATGTTTGAACGGATTTTACAGAAGCAGTGGTCGGATCGGCGCGTGGTTCGGGATTCTCTAAAATGAGCGAAATCATAGAGCAGGATATAGATTCATTACTAACATACGATTGTGACTGTTTGCGAGCCAACTCGAGGGATCTAGAAAGTTGATTTGCTTAGTCCAGAGTAAGTTCGCTGTGTTAGAAGTTTTTTCGCGTATGGAGGAGAACGCCAGGTGGCACCATGCATGCGTTCCTATTGATCTTCACTTGCAGATACTGATTTAAACTCAGTCTTTGGCTAACGATTTCAGTTTTCGTATGAACTGATTAATATCCTGTCCGTTCTCCTGCTTGTAGGTCTGCAGCAGGTAGCGTGCATATGACATTTTTCGGGCAGACATAATTTTCGTAACGTGTCGATCGCAGATTCATAGCCGGTGTAGTCAAGAATGTGATCGTATACCAGCGGATCAAAAAAGTTTCAAGCTTGTCGGTTTTAGAAGATTCAGCAGTTTTCATATAAGTGTCAAAGACAGGAAACCAGTGATTCCAGCGTTTTGCTGCATCTGCGTAGTTTGGGTCAGCGTCGGATAATCGAGGTTGTTGCTACGGCTCCGTTGTATTCTTGGACAGGCAAATTGAGATGTTTAGACTGCATCCGAGAACGAGTTGGATGATTGTGTGAGGATAAACAACGTTCTACTTGTCTAAGAATCGAGCCGAGGTGGCATTTTCAACGTTAACGTAGATGGCATGTTAGAACTGTGCACCCAGTTACACAAATTCGCTGAGTTTTGAAGCGGTGAACTCTAGTTGTGGGAATATGAATGCTTTCCAAACCGAATGAAAATCCCTGCTGGGGAAAAACGCAGGAACATTTACGTGGACGCTGTCTGTACTTCATGAGTTGGTGAACCCAACGACTCCCCACTAGTGGGCCATTATCGGTGACGGCAACACCGGTGTTGACAGTGGTGCTTCACTACCGTATAAACAAAAATTTCATTCACTCCTACCTAAATCCATGCCGCCGTTTTGCGACTGGGAAAGGTGAGCTTGGAAGTTACATTCCGTCTATCAGTTTACGCCACGTTCCGAAGAACCTACCTAACATATTCTCTCGCAGTCCAGTTAGGAGTATGGGTGGATTTTCCCGGTGCTTACAGGATCTTCCGTCAGAGGAGAATGAAACAAACAGTAGAGGGACCAGGGACCAGCTTTTTGTGTTGGTAAAGTTGGTGTTTAGAGGCCGAATTCGTTACAGATAGTGTGGACCTCTTTTGTAAACAAAACATGTACTTGTGTCTTCTGGAAACTTGTCGACCTGATGATGTTTTGGATGAGCGTCATTAATGTCTAACACTCTAGAATTCCTCCACCCGAAACGCAGTGGACTGGTTGAGGTATCATATTCGTGGACAGTTGTCTGGTGCTCGGCGATTGTGAGCCGCAAGACATGGTTTGCAATTGTGAAAATAGGGGTTTCAGGTGGTCTGTAAAGTCCGTTCAGTATTGTATGTTATCTCTGGCCTTTCTTCTTTCAGAACCTGTCGTGATTGGAAAGTCAATCTACCTCAGTTTCCAGTTTCGGTCAACATTCGCATCATGCCGGGTGATTCACAACTTGTCATACACGTCAAGTTCAACGGACAACCGCTGGTTGTTGACTCACTTGGACCTGAGCACACTCTAGGTGACTTAAAGCAGGCTCTATTCCAACGAACACGTGTCCTTGCGGAGACTCAGAAGCTATTGGGCTTACGGGCCTGCAACAGTTAGTTCAGTTATGATCTTCATTCATCTGGTGTCAGATGCGCCCGTGGACGATTCTACCATGCTATCTCAACTTGTGCTCAAACCCTCGACCAAAATTATGCTCATTGGTTCTACTCAGGAGGCCATTGTTAGTCCATCTAAAATTAGTTAAAATAACTCATACCCGTAGGAGGATGTGAATCGGATTGTCGACACTCCCACGGACGTTTTAGACGACTTTGAGATCCGGGACGAAGATATTCAGCTTTGCGACCTGTGAGTTGTTTACATTCCCCTGTTACTTGAGGCCACAGTCCAGAAAATCTAGAGAAGGTGGCGCGTCGTTCCAAGTCGTACAAGCCAAGAAAGTTGTGTGAACCACGAATAGGGAAGCATCTGCTGGTATTGGATGTTGACTACACAATTTTTGGTGAGTTTTAGCTCAAAGGTTTCACTCATTCGTACGGTGTCTTACCGCTCACAAAAAAATCGTTCAACTGTAGCGCCCTTTCGGTGCCTAGCTACCATGCCACCCGAAGGATGCACGAGGGCTGGGATACTGTCAGGTTGCCCGAGCATAGGGGAAGTCGAGAGGCAGAGGTCGGGTTTGAACCACGGGCCTTCCGGTCGGTAAATTCGCGCTCTAACCACTTGAGCCATCTCGTCCCGCTCACTAACGGATTCCTACCGACATTGGAGGTAGTTCTGAAGGAAAAATGACTTCCATCGTTGGTTTTACCTAGTAGGGGAAAATGGTACGAGGACTAATGGTATTGAATTTGCCGATACTGCCCAGTTTAGATTGGTGGTGATAGAACATTTGCGAGGTATGTAGCTTTTTAGTTGTCTGAAGTCCTGTTACCGACAGTCCAGCCTATACGACTTACATCTAGAGGCTTGTCATGTAGGTTACGTCGTTCGGTGTCCCGATAGCCAAACCAAATGTCTTGTGGATGCATTCATCAATTCTAAACCGTATGTGTGCTTTGCGTAGGGTCTATGATTGTTTTGAACCCTGGATGTAACCCCAGACCGGCACTCCGTTTCTTAAGTTCCCCTACTCCAACCAGCACGTGCCAAACTCGTAGCTTGGACAGGAATCGGAGTCATGATGCACGGTTGACTGAATAACATCATTTACTTACGTTATTGAGAGTTGCATTATTGATGGGTTGTTGAGTCACTATATCAACAAAAAGCTAACAGCATACTAACGTGAGCAGAGTGAATGCTGGTCATTCCTGGACGCTATCATTTTGTCTTGGGAATTAACCGCTCAGTTCCAACTTGTGCGGTGGAAATTTTCTTGAAAGCTGACTGAACTAAACTTCTAATGGCACTGAAATTGCAGGCTACATATTTTGAGGAAGCTTCCCAAACATATCCTACCGGTTGGTCTAACCTTCTATATCAGGTCGACCAAGCTACGATTCTCGGGAGGCAATTCCACAAGATCATTCACTGTAGGATATATACGACCAGTGAATGTGCCTATTGATTATTCTGATAAAATCACATCTTCATGCAACTCACGTTCATCATTTCCGAGTTTGAAGATCTTGCCAACTTCACGTCGGTCTCTTCGTCTCAGTAGTCTGGATTTTTCATTTTTCATGTGACCACCATTAACTGTTAAAACCCGCAAACTTTGAAGCAACTCCATATACCAAACGTACAAATTCTTTTAAAGCCTCAGTAATACCGCAATCATCGCCAAAAATACAGCCCACCGCTTCAAATCTGTCTACTTTGTTCATGCAAATTGCCTCTATGCCTGTCAGTATCGCATGCTGAAACAAATTTGACCTGTATTCAATGTTAAAACGGCGTCTGCCGCAATGACGTATAATCGTATAGCAATATCAGTACCTTCTTCTCAAACCCGGAAGCCTATTTCCTCCCCGTCTCTATCGACGTATCGGTAAAAATCGCAACAGAAACATTCCCACCTAAGTGCGTACATGCATACGAACTTGAGATAGCTCAGTGGTTAGGGTGCATACTTGGTGACCAGACGGTCCGTCGTTCGAACCCAACTGGTATTTCGACTTATCCTGAGCAACCTAACAGCATCTTAGCGCTCGCGCTCCCTTCAGCTGGCATGGCAGCTGGCCACCGAAATGGTGTTACAGGTGAATTATGTCGTTGTCCACTCGTTAGTAGAGATGTTTGTTTTGCCCCCTCCAAGAATATCACCGCTGTTCCTGTTGTTTGCGTCGCAAATTCGCAATTATGAACTTTTACTGAATTATTCCAGTCATATTATGTTACTGCTATGTCTTACCTGTTTTCTCAGATTTGTTTTGGTGGAAACCATCAAATACTTTGTTCTTGGCCCTATTCCATATATCATCATGATCAACTGTAAAGCCGCGTACATGTACAGTGCTTGAAGCTAACACACGTTCACCGATGATCTGGTTAGATAGGGCCGAATATGTACGCTTTGGATTTAGTAACTTTTTCAATTGCTGTGTGGATTCAGGAGTGGCTATATGTTTTTCCTTGGGGTGGTCGGGATTGTTAGCTATGCATTGAAGGAAACAGCTTGGATGCATACGCAACACTGAGTTCGCGAATGGCCATTCTATGCATTTCTCGAACCATTGATCTGTCCCATCTTGGGGTCCCCATCCATGGAGACAGCAACGGCCAGCGCTACTGTTTTTGCTGGTAATTGCTTTCCCAATTCACTGCCCAGTCATAGTTTGACTGCCCCTCCACACGGTTGTGCCAAAAGGGTTTTTCTAAGAATTCGTATGACTGGCATATGGAGCACATAAGTGAGGCAGTGCAATGTGTGGAGTGTGATCAGTTAGTCTGTCGTGAGCGAGTTATTTCTTTAAAAAAACGGCGTAGTTCACCAGACTCAGGCAACGTCCTGAAGACATCGGTTTTCACACACCCAAAGTGTCTTAACGTCCTCAGCTTGTAACAACCAGACTTCTGACCCATATAACAATATGGAGCACACCGCAGCATTATAAACTCGGGGCTTAACCGATAACCTATCGTCATTCCTACGCCACAAGAGATGCAAGGTCATAGGAGCTGCTCTGACATTTCCTATTTGGATGGGAATGTTGTCCCCAATTATATCACCGCTGGATGTAGTGAACTCAGGCGAGAGCTTCCCTTCTACCTTCGCAGCACCACGAGAGTTGGCGTACAGCCCATTAAGGAGAGCTAGTAATCTATGGGGACACCTCTGGTCCATAAACACTGTGATGGTGTCCGACTATTCAGTCAGTCTCGAAAGACGACCATTGTTAGTTACCGGAAGTGGTACCACTGTTCCAGAATCTGCCCGAGGATGAATGTGCGATCGACGAACTCTTTTACAGGATTTACCCCGGCTTAGTTTTGACGGATCTGCCTCTCCCTGCGTTCAGTCAACCTTCGAGACTTTGAGACCGAGCACCTTTGGAACTATTCGGAGATTGTCGCGCCGCGTATATCATGCTACATATGTCGCGGAGCTGTCTGCACAGCAAGTATCTTTTTAGTTAGCCATATGCTGAGAGCTAATCATCCTAAGCAGTTAGACCATGAACTAATAGTGAAGCAGAAATAATGTAATCCAAAATTAAGTCCGTTTCTGACAACTATCTTCCCTAATCAGGTCCTGTGATATAAGATTTGAGTGGCTATAAGCTATAGTCTAGTCAGGTCTATAAAGTCCCTGAATCAGTGATGCTGCCTTGAATACGTAGCTAACATAAATATGGCATAAAAACCTCCGACGTGTGCATCCGGAACCTAGAATGCGGAAGTGGTGTTTTCATTTCGATCATCTCCGTCTCTGATCATCTGTTCAGCCGCGTTGGAAACTGAGTCGAACTTGTGAATAAATACGCCACTTCCCTGAATTTGTCTTCCCCATGTTCTTCAAGTTCAGCCTTGCTGACACGACAGTTTGCATTTCCAATTTTCCGCTTTTTGGTTCTCTCGATTCAATCTAGATCACTTGACACCAGCTGAGAACGCCCGCCAGTTGGCGCGACCGTATTTGTTCGAGTTCCTAAAACGAGCTTACGTGCACTATGATATTGCCATTTGGTCCGCCACCAGTATGACCTGGATCCTGGCCAAACTCGGGCAGCTGGGGATAATTCCTGCTAATGCTGCTAGCATTCTCCGAAATCAAACCACTGATGTATCCGCAACTTCCCAGATACCCGCGCCAGATACCTTGCAGTTGTCGAATGATTCACAACAAGCACCATTTCGCATTTCGTTGCTACTAGATGCGACTGACATGATCAGCGTTCACTTCTCTTCTCATGGAGTTAAGGAGGTCAGTAAGTTAAGATATTCTTTACTAGTCTCTCAGGTTGTCATTTAACTTTATACCCCCAGTTCCGTGCTTCCCAGTTTCCCAAACAAGTTTTACTTTCTCTGTGGCTCTTGAGTTTTGAGCTCCGTGCGAAACGGAGCCTAAACAAACTCGGAAGTTCAGCGGAACAGTTCTCAACTCAATTGTCTGATCTGATAGCGAAACCGACCACCCTTGATACTTTGTTGGAAAGGAGTATTTTGCAGGAGCATTGTCCGAAGTTGTAGCTGGAATAGCACAGTACTTCTCTCGGTACCGGAGCCATGACTTCACAAGACCACTTGATGCTTCATTGGTTATTGGAACCAGTCCCCGAATGTATGCGTCTTCTGCCTCAGTTGATATGCCTGCACCGACTTAATGGATCTGCGTTTTCCGTCATGGAGAGACTAGACCTTACAGTTGTGTAGCGATTTGTGTACCTCGACGACGCATTGAGCTATACTGGGGGTGTCCGCGTGACACTCACAGAGTCTCTTACTAGGTTGATCCAGTGGTAGAGGTCTGACGAACACAGTCTCCTGGCCCTCCAGGTTGGTGGTTGGAACATGTGTGGCGGCGTGTTCCGTAAAAATGGTAATGTACTGGCATTTTCAGCCCAACACCGCTGCCTTGGGATTGGGCTTTTGAGCCGAAGACTTCAGTTAAGGACCCTAATCGTCGTCCTGTCTAGATGTGGGCGCCCAGGCAGTATCCCAACCTTCTTACAACTACGACATTTACAGATAACATTACTCTCATGCCATATTGGTCGTTGCTTGATGCCATCAGCCGGGTCGCCTTACTCGCTACATACATCAGGGCGGGTAACCGAAAACATGCTACTTCTGACGCTTCCCTTACACTTTCACGTTTTCCATCTCAAACCATCCTTCACCCAAATTAGAATACCTTCTCCGCAGGTCCCAGATCTAGGACTGACGGTTCTTCTCGCCTTGTATCACACTCAGCTTCAGCTTCTGCACGTCCGAGCTCAGTCACAAGCCTAAACACTTCGAGGTCTATTTTCCTACCCCGAAAGCCTTAGCCACCTTCAATGTTCGTACACTGAGGCAAGCAGGTCAAAAACCGGCTCTTGCTCTTACGCTGGATTCCCTCTGCATTGATGTATATTGTCTATCAGAAACAAGGAGGCTCTACGCAAGTACTGTGGTTGAACTGACTGCCCCCTCGCTCTCTTCCAGGTTCCGACTGCGCACCTCTGGTGATGCAGAGGCAGTTGTAGCTGGATGTGGTGGGCTGGGTATTGTATTGAGCGAACGAGCGGAAGCGTCTCTACTCGATTGGATACCCGTCGATGGTCACCTCTGTGCGGTTCGTTTGGCAACATCTGTGAGAGAATCTAAGGGAATTGAGGTTCATCGCACCTTGGTTATTGTCTGCTTACACCCCAACTGACTGTAGCTCGGAATCTGCCAAGGACAGTCTCTATGACGGCCTAGGTGCCCTTTTACAGCAGGGTAAAAGCTCAGATATCGTTGTGGTTGCTGGTGATATGAACTTCCAGGTAGGTAGGCTAAGCAATGCTGAGGCCCGATCGGGTGTTCATATTGGACGACGGGGATCGCTTACTTCCGACGTGTGCCGACCACAGACTGTTCCTTTGCAGTACGAATTTCCGGAACAGCAGAAATCGCCTGACAACGTGGTGCCCACCAAAAAACCAGCACCGAATCCAAATAAGCCACGTCTCCGTCAGTTATCGGTGGCGAGGGTCGATCACCGCCTGGCGCTCCTTCTGAAACACCAGCGTGGACTTCGACCATGCACTTTTACGCTGCTGCTTTTCATTGCGTTTTTCAGTTGCACGCAGAACGCGAACACCTCGCTTAACCATTGAGAAGCTAGTGGACCCAGATGTCAAAAGAAACTGTCAGAACCAAATGCCTCAAATGCCTCTCGGGCGGTACGGCCACTGGGAAAAGATATCCAAAGTGCTACTCATAGCCAGAGCGTCTGTTTGCGGTACAATCCAACCGACCTCATCCACACATTGCATCTCTGGTAGGACCGTGTTTTTGCTCAAGACCCGGCGACAGATTCCCCCTGACCGCCACCACCCGACGCCATGTGAAACTGAGTCTCTGCGCAGACCGAGAAGTTTGGTCGACACGAAAGGCCGAAGAAATGGAAGATGTAAAGAATGCTGGAAACGTCTGCAAGTTGTTCCACTTGATTCGTTCGACTGGTCCTCGGAAACCTCTCGTCAGCGAAATAACCAGAGACCAAAATGGCTCCCTGATATGCAGCAAGGTAGAAGTTTGGACCGCTGGGCATAGCACTTCTGACAGCAATTCAGCTGGCCACATGCTATTCCAATCCAGAATCCTGGCCTTCAACAGTAAGGTGAATCGTGAATGTGGAGCCGCCTTCAGTCTCAGAGATGTCTGAGTGTATTTCTCGACTGAAGTGTCCTCGTGCTGCTGAATCTGATTACCCTCCACTTGCTCTTTTCAAAGATGGCAGTGGACTTCTCAGACAGTGCCTGTCTAGGCTATTTGGGTCTATCTGGGAGAAGGAGACCGTCCCAGACAACTGGAGTGAATCGACAGTAGTGCCCATTTTCAAAAAGAGTACTCGCAGTGAATGTAGTAACCACAGTGGTGTTAGTTGGATTCCTGTTGTGACAAGGCTTCTGGCGTCGTCTTACGGTGGCGCGCGAACCCTTGACCCGTGAGAATGAAGGGGGATTTCGACCGAGTAGAGGCTACGTTGGCTACATCCTCACACTCCATCAGGTGTTAGAGCAACGCCATATATACAGACAACCCACAATCTTGGCATTCCTTGTCTTTAAGAGTGCGTTCGATTCTGTCGTCCGGTCAGTGTTGTTTATTACACTCGTTCAGCGCTTACACCCCAACTGACTGTAGCTCGGAATCTGCCAAGGACAGTCTCTATGACGGCCTAGGTGCCCTTTTACAGCAGGGTAAAAGCTCAGATATCGTTGTGGTTGCTGGTGATATGAACTTCCAGGTAGGTAGGCTAAGCAATGCTGAGGCCCGATCGGGTGTTCATATTGGACGACGGGGATCGCTTACTTCCGACGTGTGCCGACCACAGACTGTTCCTTTGCAGTACGAATTTCCGGAACAGCAGAAATCGCCTGACAACGTGGTGCCCACCAAAAAACCAGCACCGAATCCAAATAAGCCACGTCTCCGTCAGTTATCGGTGGCGAGGGTCGATCACCGCCTGGCGCTCCTTCTGAAACACCAGCGTGGACTTCGACCATGCACTTTTACGCTGCTGCTTTTCATTGCGTTTTTCAGTTGCACGCAGAACGCGAACACCTCGCTTAACCATTGAGAAGCTAGTGGACCCAGATGTCAAAAGAAACTGTCAGAACCAAATGCCTCAAATGCCTCTCGGGCGGTACGGCCACTGGGAAAAGATATCCAAAGTGCTACTCATAGCCAGAGCGTCTGTTTGCGGTACAATCCAACCGACCTCATCCACACATTGCATCTCTGGTAGGACCGTGTTTTTGCTCAAGACCCGGCGACAGATTCCCCCTGACCGCCACCACCCGACGCCATGTGAAACTGAGTCTCTGCGCAGACCGAGAAGTTTGGTCGACACGAAAGGCCGAAGAAATGGAAGATGTAAAGAATGCTGGAAACGTCTGCAAGTTGTTCCACTTGATTCGTTCGACTGGTCCTCGGAAACCTCTCGTCAGCGAAATAACCAGAGACCAAAATGGCTCCCTGATATGCAGCAAGGTAGAAGTTTGGACCGCTGGGCATAGCACTTCTGACAGCAATTCAGCTGGCCACATGCTATTCCAATCCAGAATCCTGGCCTTCAACAGTAAGGTGAATCGTGAATGTGGAGCCGCCTTCAGTCTCAGAGATGTCTGAGTGTATTTCTCGACTGAAGTGTCCTCGTGCTGCTGAATCTGATTACCCTCCACTTGCTCTTTTCAAAGATGGCAGTGGACTTCTCAGACAGTGCCTGTCTAGGCTATTTGGGTCTATCTGGGAGAAGGAGACCGTCCCAGACAACTGGAGTGAATCGACAGTAGTGCCCATTTTCAAAAAGAGTACTCGCAGTGAATGTAGTAACCACAGTGGTGTTAGTTGGATTCCTGTTGTGACAAGGCTTCTGGCGTCGTCTTACGGTGGCGCGCGAACCCTTGACCCGTGAGAATGAAGGGGGATTTCGACCGAGTAGAGGCTACGTTGGCTACATCCTCACACTCCATCAGGTGTTAGAGCAACGCCATATATACAGACAACCCACCCACTTGGCATTCCTTGTCTTTAAGAGTGCGTTCGATTCTGTCATCCGGTCAGTGTTGTTTATTACACTCGTTCATCAAGGCGTGCCCCAGAAGTTGTAAACATAATCCGATCCCTACATTCGCATACTTCGGAGCGGGTGAGAGTATGGCGAGCTCTCCAAAACTTCCCTACAAAAAGTGGCTTCCGACAAGGATGTCCGCTCTCTCCCGTCTTTTTTCAACTTCGTCATTGATAAAATAATGAGGCGAATACTGGACGGTCTTCGAAACTTCGATGTTCAAATTGTTGCCTTGTCGATCTGGAGTACGCAGATGAATTCGCCCTCATCTCTGAAGACCGAAGCGAAGCAAAACCCTGTTGAATAGAATGACCACCATCATACCATATTTTGGCATGTGACTTTCATCTTCAAAGTGCAGTCATCTTTCGGAACACAGTCTACGAACATACCGTTGCAATTCAAGGAGAATCACTGGAGATTGTGGGAAGGTTTACATACCTCGGTAGTTGTATTAGCTCTGACGGAAGTGTGTCTGATGAAGTCAGTGTAAGAATCTCAAAGGCTCGAATCACGTTTTCTAATTTGCGTCACTTGTGCTATCTCACTAGATCTTAAGGGTCGTGTGTACCAGGCTACAGTGAGGACTGTGTTGGTGTATGGGTGCAAGGCATGGCTTCTGCGGACAGGTGGTGAGGATTCTTCAGGTTTTCGACCACCGATGCTTCAGAAGCTTGGCCGGTTTTGGATGGCTTCAACGTGTTAGGAACGAGGTGATTAGAAAACGGGTATTTGGTTGTGCTGCGGGTACCTCAATCCGGGAAAACATTCAGCACCACCGACTACGATGGCTCAGGCATGTGCTTCGCGTGCCGAAATACCATCTACCGTGACGGGTGTTGTTCTCCGTGCTTCCTTCAGTATGGCGCAAACCGCGAGATGAACAGCGCATGACTTGGCAGAAAGGCGTAAAAGAGATTGCGAAGAGCGGGTGATGCTGGTGTTATACACCTTCCAGGATGGGGACCCCGTGACCCCGTGACCCCGCCTGTGCTTGGCTGGAGACGTTGCAAGAAATGAGGGCTAATCAATATCAGTGGCGTTCGTGCTGTGTGTTTCTTTCCAGGTTGTGATTGAGCGATTCGAGGTGTAGGCACCTCAGATTGCTTGACATAGGCCAGCACTAGTTTCCCTCCCTCGCCCACTCTTTGTCTCTTCTTTTCACCATAGGGCTTTTAATATAATTGCATACATGTACTTAGACGAACTTTATGGTTGTACGGCAGTGAATCATCATCGTCAGCACCGATGTTGCCGTCTTTGATGATAATGATCTGCGTTTTGATTTATTCGCACGGCACGTCGCACGTTTGACTATCTGGTCGCAACAGGTGGTGTTGAAACTTGAAACTTGAAACTTGAATCCAACATTTGTGATGAATTGGTGTCCTGGACAGCATAGCTGACGAGCACTATTCAGCTGGGTTTGATTCGATCACATTTTATCCATGTAACAAACATTCTTTCATACCGTACTCGCCGTCGTTTGGAAGCTTCTTGTTTGCTTCCTCAACGGGATGTTTCATCATTAGAGATCAATAAGAACCATGTATACTTTCTCCTCCGAGGTGCTGAAATGCCATTTTTACAGGGCTTTCGACAAATTTCGTTGAGATGGAATGGGATCTCCACTTTCGTTGGAACTGAGTGCCCCAAATTTTTTTAACACTTCAATGTGACTCCCACGTATAAGCGCAACGTTCCGAACCCCTATAATGATCCTCATCTGCCGCCAATCAAGTCACTGGGAAATAATGGTTTTCACCTGGCTAAACATGAATGACAACCATTCAGCATGATAAGTTATCACGAAGCGGAAACCGTAGATTGTTGGAAATTTGAGAACTGATGGATTTTCGAGGACTGCTTTATCCCGACGGTCAGTTTCATTACCTCAAGTGGGTGAAGTAACTGAAGTATTCTAATAGATGGAGCTGTGTGGCCAAATTACCGACTTGGGAAGTCAAATTCAATCTAAAAAGGCACACTATTGTGGCGAGTGTGCTTATGGCATGAACTCTGAAGTGATAGTATCGTAGGACTTCCATTATGGTTTATCCTTTTGAGGATTAGATCAGCCACGCACTATCTTTCCGGTTCCGTAGAGCTTGCTCACTCTAGAGAAGATTATAGTGGAGTAAATTACGTATCTCTTAAGTTGTTTCAGTGATTGTTTTTGGTCGGAACACGGTTTCTTCGAGAAAGCATATGATATACCGAGAACGCCTGGTGCTGAAAAGACTGTTTCAATCCGTCGTACAAGAATACACAACTGGGTGAGATGGCTCAAGTGGTTAGAGCGCGAATTTACTGACCGGAAGGTCCGTGGTTCGAACCCGAACTCTGCCTCTCGACTTCCCCTCTTTAGGCTTGGGCAACCTGGCGGTATCCAAGCCCTCGTCCTTCCTTCGGGTGGCCTGGCAGCTAGGCACCGAAAGGGTGCTACAACTGAACGTTTTTTTAACTGCCAAGTGTGACACTGTGTGCACTGCTTTCACGGACTGGTTGCACTCAATGTTTATTGACGGCCTCTTGGGGCTTCAACACTCGCCTCTTCTGTATTTCCATTACATTTTTACAAGTAGATAATCCTAAATGTTTTTCTCATGATAGCTTAGCAAAACGCGAATCGGGAGTCGTTACTGACGTTTCGTATGAACGTTCCCTTGTAAGAATGCTTGTGGTATTTATGTTTTTGCGTCTGTTATTGCATCTTGCAGGTAAAACCGCTGGCAGTTATATGGAAGAATCACCCCCAGTGGGGACCGCACAACACCATCATGTTTGACGATGTGCGGCGTAATTTTATCATGAATCCACAGAGTGGGCTCCGAGTGAGTGTCTCCCCCCAAGTCAGCGTTTGTAGTTTTAAATTTGGCCCACTGAAAAGGCCCGCTCTCTATTTGTTGTGTCTGTTTAGTCTCGGGTCAGTCACCGTGTGTCGCATTATTAGTTGCGGGACGGGTACAATTGTCTAATTTCGTTTGAATTTAGCCGTATCATCTTGCTCACGAGTGCTACCTCGTGGATGTATCATTTATCCATCCAAGTTACTTCGTATGATGCTCGTATTTACTTTAAAATTGCAGTTATCCCACAATCTGTAATGAAAATCTGTACTTCTTTTTCATTGGAAAACGAGTTGAAGTTTACGACATACACTCATTTGCATACCAATTTGGTTTTGACGGGAGGTTCACCTGGAACCCAGCTGAATCTCTCGTTTATGAGGTTCCTAAGCAACTGAATGCGCTGCACCAGGCCACCTCAAGTTTCAGTTGTTACGCTATCCGAAATATCGCGATACATTGTATAGACGTACTACGTTGCTCATAATGTTGTTAAAAACTCTTCGACAGCCCACAACCGGTTTCGCCCTTTTGGGGGCTCATCAATTAGGTACAGTCTCCGAGTTTCTGTCAACCTTGGGTTCTACTTGAACCCAAATGTTTTGTCACCATTTACCACCAGTTCGCCGGACGTTCTGGTGATATATCGTTTCTCGGGAACTAAGTCAGGAAAAAGGTTTGCTTTTGGGGATTTTCATTCTAGTGAACAAAATCAGTGGGTTTTTGTGAGTGTACAAATGGCATTCCTGGACGCCATTTCGAACTCTGTCTTGGTTGTTCGACTTCGCTCGACCGTGACTGGTTCAGCTCCTTATTGGCTCCTTGGTTGCCTGCGTCAGACGGCCGTTGTTTCTCTTCGGTGCTCCGGCTGTTTATCTGGATTGCTGACTAAGACAAATGAACTTGACTTGGACTTTGTTGACTGTGAAACATCGCAACAATTGGTCGATAGGCCTTGAACCGAATTCGGGCCGTTTTTGACAGGATTTTGTCTCCCAACGTGTTGCTGTCACCAAAGTATCCGTTTGACCTCCTACCCCCACAGTACGCTTCTCCGTTATTTGTAAAACGTTCCCGGAAGACACTCCTGAATGACAGTCGCAACTAACCGTTATTGAAGAGTTACGCTATAAATTAATCGCCCCAATGAGGGACCATTGTTCAGGACACAAGAAGCGATAACTTCCAATCTTCTGAAGGATTTCATGTCCCCGACGAGCCAACCCAACCTCCCTGTATGGTTCACGATTTTGTCCCCCAAAAGCGCTTTTATCCCCGAAGAACTAAATGTTCCGTGGGGAACTACGACATGAAACATACATCGTTTTAGGACTATATGGCAGAATTGAATTGTGTAGATTTTATACGCGAGCCAGCGCATCGATAGTTAAGAAACTGCCCAAAGTTTCGTAAAACTGGCTGGACAAATCTAAATGCAAATCCGTGCAAGGTGCAAGAAAAATCAATCTGGTGAAAAGATCTCACAGCATCCAATTTGACTATAGCAGTCTCGCTCTTGCTGTTCCATGTCTTGGCCTGTTCTCCGCAAGATTTCCATGCTAGGTCATCTATAATACACGTCTCAATCACACTAACCTTGTAAGCTATATTTTCTGCCGTAGCGATTCTGGTATGCCTGCATACGTACCACTTGATCCCCCCAAGGCTACTGTCAGCTAACACGGTACGAATGTCCCGGTGATTTGAAGACAATACGGGCGAATAAAGTACCACTTGAATGTATACTCTACACCCACCTCATTTCTGTCATTATATGTCCAAACTCTGCTTAGACTACAAGAATGGAATGAGCAAAGTTCGTGCTTCGAAATGTTCACACCGTGACCTTGGAATCTTCAAAAAACAAGCTTATTGTCGGATATGAGCTATTTTTGAATGTGAATTTCATTTATACTGTGAAACACTGCAGCCCTTTGTCGCCAAACATGGTCAATATCAGCCTGTGGCACTGGTTGAGATGAATTAATTCCGAATGTAGATGGGGATTCCGACGGTGGCGTTATAAAATAGTGCAAAACAGGTAAAAAGACTTGCTAGTTGCCGTTCAGGCCGCCAAAAGTCCCAAACCGTTAGGTTTATTGAAAAATCTGAAAACTATATTAGAACTCAGGGGTATGTAATATTAGTTGCACCGTATTTATAACGAGAAACTCATCCGAGATTATGGAGAATTGTCTTCGGAAAATTATTTCAACAAGCTCTCACAGGTTTTGCGCAAGACATATTTGGGCCCATCACCCCAAAACGTCCGCTACTCAAAAGATCCCAGGACGTTCCTCCACCGCGGAGAGATGACGATCTTAGTGTCACACATCACATATTGTTAGATAACATCCACATAAGAATAAAACTGGTGATTCAGCTAAGACAATCGACTATTCACCAGCAGACAGCTCTGAATGTCAGCATTAGTCTGGTCGGATTTCCATCAGCGACAGTTCCATTTCCAAATGTATGTAACGGCCCCTAAACTGCTTCTCATGTGGGGTTAAACAACTCACATTTTGGAGACTACGTCCCATCTCACGTGACGAAACCCTTAGGCACCCACTTATCAGCTTCACGAGAGAATTCTGGGATAGTTCGTGCACTGCACATTGTGCATAAGAGCATCAAAAGATATGTATTTTTTGTAACCCATTTCCGTATCTTACTTGCGTCACACTAGATTCGACCCTATCGGGATGCCCATGTCAACCGTACTAAAGACCGTGAGCTCCGAGGCCTCGCACTCTATTTGGAATTGATCGCAGCACGCGAAAAAGACTTTACTCTATTACACCATAATCGATGGGAGAAATACGTCTCCAAGTACAAACGCACTATAAATCGAAATCCAGCAACTGAGAATCTTCCTTCGGAATCCGGTCGGCACGTGTCCGAAGACTCCACCTCGTTATCTTTCATGCAAGGTGTCCAAATGGGCACGGAGTCGACGGATACTGCCGATTCCACTGATGCAGAAATGCCGAATACCCTAACAACCCCAGAGGTCCAGTCTTCTGACATATCCAAACCTGAATTACCTTGAAAGAGTGACTTGTCTGCTCAGCCATTTGCTTTCTATTTAAAACGTATTTTTATGTTATCTTAATAAAATTACTGAGAAATCCTTTGAGTTCACTTACTGCTCTCGCGTTCTTTTGCGTTTCCCAGGGGTTGTTTTCCTGCGGTTTCGTCAGAATGATGAGCTCTCCAGTAACAAAGAGTGGAAGTTGATCGGATCGATTGAGTCGACACCATCCTTTTCATACACGGAAATCTCACCTTTTTTCTAAACTTGAAGGCAGCGGACATGGGGTCTCATTGATATACTTGGATTCACGTTCCGATTTGCAAGATAAAAAGCAGCAACCACCAGTTCGAGTGTGAATTACTGATGAATACCACATATTCGAAATACCGACCCCTATGTGGAGTCTGTTATTTCATGTTCGCACGCCAGACCACGACCGATGTTCACTCACTCGCCCTTAAATGCTTTAGCTCACTAGTCGAATGCTAGCTATACCCTCGACAAAATTACAAGGTCACCGTTACTTCGTTTCTGGTGGATAGAGTGCAACGACTTTCGATCAGCCGGTAAATTGTTTTGGAATTTACAGAAGTGTGCATCGGGGAAACCGACAAAAGGTTAAAAACCGTCTTAGAACGACCTACTTCGAACTACTTCGATCGAAGGAATTACAGTGGATGTAATAAGGTCATTTCATCTTCAAATCTCTGCCAATCGCTTCGCGGCGGTTTAGTTGAGTTTGTGGCATGCACTTTGGCTGGTCGTTCTTCAGTCCCTTTTGAAGTCAGGTGCCCTGTTTTTGACCGATATATACCGGGCTTCGTAGCGTACCTCAGGTCGAGATCAGGAATTTGCTTTAACTAGTCCAGTAACTCCATATGCCAGAGACCGATTCATGGTGTTGCGTGGCAACAGTGCCCAGCGTCTGGGTTCATCCGTACGGAACTTGGCTACAGATCAGTATTGCTAATTCGCTGACCACAAGAGTGATCTGTTTCTAAATTGAACTGAGGGTGCATGAGGCCGACCAAAATGGTGCTTCGATCAAGCGTAGTTATTAGACTCGGTCAAGTGGCTGGAAGAGGTTGGATAATTCTGGCTTGGGAGGACGCTCGGAGGTATTGTACTCGTGCAGAAGTTGGTTTCAGTGTGGGTAGCTTGGTTCAGAATGTCAAATTGTAGGATGAGCAAATTTGAAATACTGATTGACACCCTAGGTTCTCTTGTGTGCATTCCCACCCAAATCGTTGTTCTTACGCATTTCAGCGAGTGGACAAGACAATGGGATGCTGCGATAAAAAAGCTTGGTAATGCGTGCCTGTTTCTCGCCGAACTAACTGTCTCTCACTCGTGTTAAGTCATTGGACTGACGAGTTACAGTACTTGTCTCAAGCCTTAGGAAACCAGATCGCTTAGTGTATGAGTCTGCAGCTCGAGTACCGAGGAGGTCGCTGGTCAAAATGCCATGCAAGCGTACTAGGTGTCATAAATTGTTTATTGCTAATCTGGAAGGTCAATGATGGGAATGCACTTTACAACTCAATAGGGTAGTACCCTGGAGGAATCCTATGCTTCGTGTTTGTTTTCTACTGATCGACTTGGAGTTAGATCCGGAGTGGTTTCCTCGCGAGTTGTGACATGAGCCGCGAGATGCATGAATCATTCATTTTGCCTGGAAAGTGACGATTAATTGCTGACCAACTTGAACAAGGGCGTAAGATGGTGTTCAGTGCACAACAGGTTAAAGTGAACTGGCCAAGGAGGATCGTCTTGGTTGCTTGCTTAGTATGTATAGGTATCGTTTCAGAAGGGCTTGGTGAACAATGGGCAGTTTTTAACTGGGTGACACTTCGCTTTTGACAAAAGTTTCATCAGGCTAAGTGAGCAGGTTTTGAACTGAAAGCTTTAGCCGGGTTCCCTTACCCACCCAAGGTATTCTGCCGTCATTTTGATGACACTCATCGTGAAACGAGAAAAGGTCTGTGGGTTTTACAGCTATCTGAATGACCTTATTTCACGCATCAAATTTGGTATGGAGTAGAGTCAACTTCGGTTGCACCGCTCTTAGACTGCATGACACACAAGGTCAGGGAGGACTAAAAACCAGTCTGTGATAAGTGAACTGATTTTGAACTATTCGTCTTCCCATCCGATGTCGGTATTCGCTAATATTGCTTCGCCAATGTTTAGTCGAGTAAGGGCCCTGTGCGCAGAAATATGTTGTCAGACAACATTCCAAATTGAAGTAAAGAACAAATTTTGGGGTAGTAGATATCCAGTTAGTTTGATTAGGTGTCAGTTAACAATGGTTTTGGTATCGGTGCCGAAACTCAACAAGGAATAGATTGTGACTGCTCTACTTCCATATAGATCAGGGGTTATCGGAGGTCATTCGAAGGATTCTAAACACGGCCAACATAAGGGTAGCTTTCCAGGGGAGGGGGAACGCTGGATTGTTGCAATTGAAAGATCGCCTCCCGGCAAACGAAACCAAGGACTGTCTACATAATTGTGTAATGACTGCGATTGCGGAACATGCACGGACACGGGACAAAATAGACTTGCAAAACGTTGAAGTTTTGGGGCGGAGACTACGGTCCACGCCACATAGACCGGTAGCCGAGACAGTGGAAATCGCCAAACATCTCAGTATAAGTAGGATAGAAGTCGTAGAAATGGCAAGCGTGTGGAGAATCGTCTTAGAGGAGTCGAGCTGATACGTGGTGGTGTACGGTTAATTAGAAAGAAAAGTCATCAACTTAGGTCTGAAGCGCATTTAGTCTCATCCCCCCAACTAAATTGTCGTAGCCTTTACAAGCCCACACGGACCACCGAAATCTACCACCAGCACCCAATGTGAATAATCAATTGATGCACCTTGAACCAAATCCGATCAAAAAATGATTTGATATCCCATCAACATTAGGCAACCACACTAATCAACAGGACTCTGGTAGACATTCAACACTGATCTAGTGTGCTAACGTGTAGAGGTCTTACTAACTGGTTTTCCGAATGCCTTACAACTTGACTTGAAGCTTTTCTATCAAAGGCGAAACTTTATCCAGTTAAGAAAAAACTACCGGTTATTTACCAACCCCTGCTGATTTGACGACTTCTCAATCGGTTCCAAACTTTTTCCAGTGTATTGGTGCGCCTAACTGGAAAGGCATATCAACATAACTATGTATTTGGCAGTGTGAAGACATATTTTGATCTCAGTATCTAGTCGTTATCGAACAACTCCTTATCAAAAGCAGCCATCGGGTTCAGAAATGTGTCAGGAAATCATAACAGTGGCTGCGCTTGTCTTTACACTTGAATATCGGACGGACAGGGTACACTAAAATGATGAAACGAGCCTAGCAGCATGTCCTGCCTTCGTGTTTGGGAGAATGTTGGCTTCATGGATGAGAAGTCAATTTTTGGTGGTTGAACTGTGTTACTGACGTTGCTTGTTTTTTTCAACAAGTGTTTAATTTAAATCCTCAGGCCTCAACGCACAAAGCGATGTGCTACAGATGCCACCCAGTCCGAACTCGCCCAATCAATTTCGCAAGTAATTTGCATCTGCAAATTTCACGTCCTATCATTTATAGTGATCAGTCTAAGACCGTCTGCACAATAAACACGCCATCCGGTCTGACAGCTGTGCCACGGACTGCCAGTTTATGTGGTATGTAGGTGGACGAAGCTAGTACAGTCAAAAGACGCGAATGAGTCCTGTGTGTAAACACCAATTTCATGGTATCCAGAGCAGAAGTTATCCCACCGACTGGGTGAGACACTTAAGTTTTCTGTAGCAGGTCAGGATTGAGGACACTGGTTTCACACCTAAGTTGTCTATGCGTAGAGTTACTCACCAAGAGCAACTACACAGCCGAAAGCACTAAAAACAAAATGTTTGCCGGTATATAGAAGCTCACAATCAAAACAGCAAATTCCTATTTTTTTCATGTCCTCAAATCTGTCGAGTTTGATCCTCAAGCGAGTTAACGTGATCACGAGAGACTTGCGTGACCTGGAACAGACCACCAATAGAATCGCTACGGGGTGAAAATTCGGTTTCCAAGCATTCATTTTGCTGTTCTAAATTCGTTGGACACCCTGGGGGACTTTTGCCGTGCATTCAAATTCTCGCCAATCACCCGCTACTCACATATATTTTAGTAGTGCGAACACATTGAAATCTAAATGGTGCCGCCGTGGTGACCAGTTGTTCACACGCTAAGGTAGAACTAGGGTTCAAGACAACGGCGAAATCAAAGACAACCCGTTTGTATTTCAACGTCGAGGAATCAGATGGGTAACCTAGTTTACGTCCAAAAGCCTAAGACCCTAGTTGCGCTGCGACTCTACCGTGTTAGTGCGAAATTCTGAAAGGCCAACTTCATACAAGTTTAATACGAAACACAATTAATGGAATATGAGGAAGTCAGCTTACCTGAGAAGCCACAAAATGGTGAAAGCAACAGTGGGTATTCCGAGAATTTTTATCAACTTCAATAGTCTGAGCATCGTTCCATTTGAGCAGCGAGGAGTGCTGTTCCGCATAGTTGTTTGAAGAATACTATATGGGAGAGATTTAGTTGCGTTTTCATTTATGGATACGTTGCTCATTTGCTCTCCTTCGGCTGTTATAATTTTTTCGATCCAACATGCCTTTGCAAGTTTGCTGAAAATTCACTGCTCATTCAATCACTCAGAGCTGTCAGTCAAATGTAGGACTCCTAGCACATGTGCATTGTCCAACTACCAATGTCGCGTACGTCAGCCGCTGACTGTTTTTGTTGAATCAAAAAGGAGGCATATCTGTTCAGTCATGTGTGAAACTTCCACGCAGTGATGTTTTCGGTAAATCTTGTGTTGAGCGTTGCCGTCCTACACATTCATCGATGGAGCGGCTACTTGGTCTCGCAGGTGCGCTGTGTCAAACAACTAGCGATCACTGTAAAGTAGTCATTCGAATACTCTATGTGATGGGCAGCACTGCCTTATTACGGCGCAAATTCGATTTGTGGGTTAATAAGAACTCAAAATGTCTAAGAATTAGACACAACTAACCAGGTCACGAATGTGAGTAACCAAACTCAACGCTGAAAAACGTGGGTGACTGGTGACTGAATATTGAATGGACGCCATACATAGAGTGACGCTAAAAGTTAACGGATTAAAAAAACACACAAAGCATCGCGTCCATCACTGTAAGTCAAGTGGAAGAGAACACAAAACATAAGTGATGGAGCAATAGGGAAGCCCAATACCCGAAATCTTTATTGCAAATTCACCAGACAAGATCTTATTTACAGAAATGGAGGGTGACAAAAAGCGTTGTGACCCACTTTTCAAGGGGTAAAAGTAGAGGAATAATGACAACTACTCGAGCTGACCCCGTTACACAGAGACTGAAAGTTTTCACGGTGTGGCTGTTTGTGTACCTCCGCGAACCAATGAGCTACACTGGGATTGTCCGCGGCACATTCGCACAGTTTCTCATATCAGTTTGGTCAGTAGGTAAAGGTATGAAAGAACAAAGTCTTCTTGTTCTCCAGAAGGGGCTTGGCTCATTTGTGGCGAATTGTTCCCGCCAAACCGAGCTGCCCTGTGGTAAGACCTTTGAACCTGAGGCTTTAGTTGAAAGCCCTAATCGTCCTACTGTCTACGTGTGGGCGCCCCGACAGTATCCCAGCCCACGTACAACCATGAATGTCACATATACAAATGAACCCATTCCCTATCGGCCGTCCCGTGGTGTCATCAGCCGGGTCACCTTAATTCCTGCGTACAGCAGGGTGGGCAATCGAAAACAGGTGACTACTGACGCCGCCCTTCTTTCCCCTTCACATACTTTTACTTCTTCCTTCCCTCACCCCATCAATCCCTCTCCTTGTAGGCCCGGCACTTATGACTGGTGACTCTGTTTGTTCTGCATCGGATTTGCAAAAGGCATCTGCGCGTCATCCGGCGCTGACATCCTCAGGCATCTTAAAATCCATCTTCAAGCTCCGACGCCCAGTCTAACTGGGCTACCTTCAATATCCGTACTCTGAAGCAAGAAGGATGACAAGGTGGTCTTGCTCTCACGCTGGACTCACTTGCCATTGTGCTGTGTATCAGAAACGAGAATTCAATACGCAAGCACAAGCGGTTGAGTAACTGCCACATCCCTCTCCACTCGTTTCCGGTTACGCACCTCTGGTGATCCAGAGGCTGCTGCGGCAGGATGTGCAAGGGGTGATGTCATCCTACTTCACTGGCCGGAAGTATCCTTGCTTGACTGGATACCAGCTGATAGTCGCCTCGGTACTGTTCGGCTGNTGGCAAGCGTGTGGAGAATCGTCTTAGAGGAGTCGAGCTGATACGTGGTGGTGTACGGTTAATTAGAAAGAAAAGTCATCAACTTAGGTCTGAAGCGCATTTAGTCTCATCCCCCCAACTAAATTGTCGTAGCCTTTACAAGCCCACACGAACCACCGAAATCTACCACCAGCACCCAATGTGAATAATCAATTGATGCACCTTGAACCAAATCCGATCAAAAAATGATTTGATATCCCATCAACATTAGGCAACCACACTAATCAACAGGACTCTGGTAGACATTCAACACTGATCTAGTGTGCTAACGTGTAGAGGTCTTACTAACTGGTTTTCCGAATGCCTTACAACTTGACTTGAAGCTTTTCTATCAAAGGCGAAACTTTATCCAGTTAAGAAAAAACTACCGGTTATTTACCAACCCCTGCTGATTTGACGACTTCTCAATCGGTTCCAAACTTTTTCCAGTGTATTGGTGCGCCTAACTGGAAAGGCATATCAACATAACTATGTATTTGGCAGTGTGAAGACATATTTTGATCTCAGTATCTAGTCGTTATCGAACAACTCCTTATCAAAAGCAGCCATCGGGTTCAGAAATGTGTCAGGAAATCATAACAGTGGCTGCGCTTGTCTTTACACTTGAATATCGGACGGACAGGGTACACTAAAATGATGAAACGAGCCTAGCAGCATGTCCTGCCTTCGTGTTTGGGAGAATGTTGGCTTCATGGATGAGAAGTCAATTTTTGGTGGTTGAACTGTGTTACTGACGTTGCTTGTTTTTTTCAACAAGTGTTTAATTTAAATCCTCAGGCCTCAACGCACAAAGCGATGTGCTACAGATGCCACCCAGTCCGAACTCGCCCAATCAATTTCGCAAGTAATTTGCATCTGCAAATTTCACGTCCTATCATTTATAGTGATCAGTCTAAGACCGTCTGCACAATAAACACGCCATCCGGTCTGACAGCTGTGCCACGGACTGCCAGTTTATGTGGTATGTAGGTGGACGAAGCTAGTACAGTCAAAAGACGCGAATGAGTCCTGTGTGTAAACACCAATTTCATGGTATCCAGAGCAGAAGTTATCCCACCGACTGGGTGAGACACTTAAGTTTTCTGTAGCAGGTCAGGATTGAGGACACTGGTTTCACACCTAAGTTGTCTATGCGTAGAGTTACTCACCAAGAGCAACTACACAGCCGAAAGCACTAAAAACAAAATGTTTGCCGGTATATAGAAGCTCACAATCAAAACAGCAAATTCCTATTTTTTTCATGTCCTCAAATCTGTCGAGTTTGATCCTCAAGCGAGTTAACGTGATCACGAGAGACTTGCGTGACCTGGAACAGACCACCAATAGAATCGCTACGGGGTGAAAATTCGGTTTCCAAGCATTCATTTTGCTGTTCTAAATTCGTTGGACACCCTGGGGGACTTTTGCCGTGCATTCAAATTCTCGCCAATCACCCGCTACTCACATATATTTTAGTAGTGTGAACACATTGAAATCTAAATGGTGCCGCCGTGGTGACCAGTTGTTCACACGCTAAGGTAGAACTAGGGCTCAAGACAACGGCGAAATCAAAGACAACCCGTTTGTATTTCAACGTCGAGGAATCAGATGGGTAACCTAGTTTACGTCCAAAAGCCTAAGACCCTAGTTGCGCTGCGACTCTACCGTGTTAGTGCGAAATTCTGAAAGGCCAACTTCATACAAGTTTAATACGAAACACAATTAATGGAATATGAGGAAGTCAGCTTACCTGAGAAGCCACAAAATGGTGAAAGCAACAGTGGGTATTCCGAGAATTTTTATCAACTTCAATAGTCTGAGCATCGTTCCATTTGAGCAGCGAGGAGTGCTGTTCCGCATAGTTGTTTGAAGAATACTATATGGGAGAGATTTAGTTGCGTTTTCATTTATGGATACGTTGCTCATTTGCTCTCCTTCGGCTGTTATAATTTTTTCGATCCAACATGCCTTTGCAAGTTTGCTGAAAATTCACTGCTCATTCAATCACTCAGAGCTGTCAGTCAAATGTAGGACTCCTAGCACATGTGCATTGTCCAACTACCAATGTCGCGTACGTCAGCCGCTGACTGTTTTTGTTGAATCAAAAAGGAGGCATATCTGTTCAGTCATGTGTGAAACTTCCACGCAGTGATGTTTTCGGTAAATCTTGTGTTGAGCGTTGCCGTCCTACACATTCATCGATGGAGCGGCTACTTGGTCTCGCAGGTGCGCTGTGTCAAACAACTAGCGATCACTGTAAAGTAGTCATTCGAATACTCTATGTGATGGGCAGCACTGCCTTATTACGGCGCAAATTCGATTTGTGGGTTAATAAGAACTCAAAATGTCTAAGAATTAGACACAACTAACCAGGTCACGAATGTGAGTAACCAAACTCAACGCTGAAAAACGTGGGTGACTGGTGACTGAATATTGAATGGACGCCATACATAGAGTGACGCTAAAAGTTAACGGATTAAAAAAACACACAAAGCATCGCGTCCATCACTGTAAGTCAAGTGGAAGAGAACACAAAACATAAGTGATGGAGCAATAGGGAAGCCCAATACCCGAAATCTTTATTGCAAATTCACCAGACAAGATCTTATTTACAGAAATGGAGGGTGACAAAAAGCGTTGTGACCCACTTTTCAAGGGGTAAAAGTAGAGGAATAATGACAACTACTCGAGCTGACCCCGTTACACAGAGACTGAAAGTTTTCACGGTGTGGCTGTTTGTGTACCTCCGCGAACCAATGAGCTACACTGGGATTGTCCGCGGCACATTCGCACAGTTTCTCATATCAGTTTGGTCAGTAGGTAAAGGTATGAAAGAACAAAGTCTTCTTGTTCTCCAGAAGGGGCTTGGCTCATTTGTGGCGAATTGTTCCCGCCAAACCGAGCTGCCCTGTGGTAAGACCTTTGAACCTGAGGCTTTAGTTGAAAGCCCTAATCGTCCTACTGTCTACGTGTGGGCGCCCCGACAGTATCCCAGCCCACGTACAACCATGAATGTCACATATACAAATGAACCCATTCCCTATCGGCCGTCCCGTGGTGTCATCAGCCGGGTCACCTTAATTCCTGCGTACAGCAGGGTGGGCAATCGAAAACAGGTGACTACTGACGCCGCCCTTCTTTCCCCTTCACATACTTTTACTTCTTCCTTCCCTCACCCCATCAATCCCTCTCCTTGTAGGCCCGGCACTTATGACTGGTGACTCTGTTTGTTCTGCATCGGATTTGCAAAAGGCATCTGCGCGTCATCCGGCGCTGACATCCTCAGGCATCTTAAAATCCATCTTCAAGCTCCGACGCCCAGTCTAACTGGGCTACCTTCAATATCCGTACTCTGAAGCAAGAAGGATGACAAGGTGGTCTTGCTCTCACGCTGGACTCACTTGCCATTGTGCTGTGTATCAGAAACGAGAATTCAATACGCAAGCACAGCGGTTGAGCTAACTGCCACATCACTCTCCACTCGTTTCCGGTTACGCACCTCTGGTGATCCAGAGGCTGCTGCGGCAGGATGTGCAAGGGTTGATGTCATCCTACTTCACTGGCCGGAAGTATCCTTGCTTGACTGGATACCAGCTGATAGTCGCCTCTGTACGGTTCGTCTGCAACGTTTGTGAAGGTGTCTCACAGGCTGGAAGTTGATCAATGTCTGTTTATCGTGTCTGCCTACGCCCCAACCGACCGTAGCTCTGACACCATCAAAAAACGTCCTGAATGGCCCGTAGTGACAAGCTAAAAGCTCGGTTGTCGGAGACTCAACGCCTATGTGACTCAGTTAGGAAGTCGCCTTGGATTGGACCCAGTATGTACGGACAGTGGTGAACGATTGCTCCAGCTATGTGCTGGTCGCAGACTGTTTTTATGCAGTACTAACTTCCGAAATAGCCGGAATCGCCTGTACAGATGATATCCTCCAACGGTGTGCCAGCGACGAACTCAAATCGATCACGTTGCCATCAGTTACCGATGGCGCGTAAGAATAACTGACTGCCAGCCGTTTTGGAACACATTTGTGGATTCCGACCACGCACTAGTCCGGAGCCGCTTCTCCTCACGTTTTCCATGAGCGCGTAAAGTGCAAAAAAATCGCTTGGCAACTGAGACTTGCAGCTCCGGGTGTTGGAGGAACTTACCAGAACCGTCATCTAGAGCCTCTTCCAAATGTTCCACCATCAGATGTGAACCCATACTCGGATGAGGTTGCTACCTCTATGCACAGTCGTGGGAATTTCGCCCATGGCACGGAACCAACTCCACTCAAGCACTGGATATCAGACCGAACAGCAGCACTGCTTCGATCTTGGAAAACTATCCCAGCCGGTCCTGAACATAACTTGATGAGATAAACTAGCAATCGACAGGTGAAAGTGGTTATGTGAGCAGACCGTTAAGCCTGGTGGACACGGAAAGCCAACAAAATGGAAGAGGCCGAGAAGGCTGACAATGCGTAAAGATTATTTCAGTTGATCCATGCAGCCAGTCCCCGGAAAAGCCATATGTGGGTGAAACCATCAAGGATAGGAATGGAGTGACCTTCTTTGGTAAAAAAAAACGCCCAATCGTTGTGCCTAATACTTTGAACAGCAGTCATAATGGCCATCAGAACGACTTCATCTGCCATTCTGATATCCTTATCAAATTCTATTCCTAGCGTCTCGGGGCATCGTTCACATTTCTGTCATGAAATTTGCGAACATACTCTCAAGACGATTCAGTGCCCTCCTTACTCGATATCATGCCATCAAAATCTTGCGAACAAGGGTTTTTTGTAAGAAAACACACCCTTGTGTTCAGCTATAAAAATATTCATTAGCCCATTAACAGATAAATTCAATGGCGAAAATTACCTGACCACGCGTGATGAAAATACATCCACATTCATCCATTTCCCCAGACCACAGAACTGGTACTAACACTGAATGGAACATAGACAACCAACAAGGTCATCATTCTCAGTAGTATTTGGAGCGTTTTTAAGCCCACAGAAATATCCCAAGGTTGAAGTCAGTGTAAAAAAAACTTTTCAACCTTAAATGTAATCAGGAGCTTTCTTTCTCAGAAACGATTTATCTGAAAAAAGTCCATCAACGAGGAGTGAGGAGCTTTCTTTCTCAGAAACGATTTATCTGAAAAAAGTCCATCAACGAGGAGTGATTTCTGTTTAACACTATGACTGAATGGATAACGGGCTTTGAGTACCAGAATGACTGTAAACAGAATGAGGCTGATATCCACTAGTTCGAACGCCACAAATATATGACTACTCACATTAGCTGCTGAACTTCTTTGGGCTTCCGTAAATCATCGATACAATATTGCTAGAATCAGAAGAAGAAGAATCAGCGTTATGCGTGAGCTTCAATTACCGCAAATCTACTGGACGAAAAAATGGAAATAGCAGTTCGTGTTTGGATAATGTGTTCCCGTCGCTCCGGTGCAATTCGGGACTTGAAAATAAACTAAACAGAGTGCCAAATACCAGATCTTTGATCGCAAAGTTTTTGAGGTTTCATATAGTCTTTGCCGTAGACATGTGCTAAGACACTGTCGGGATTTCTGGGACAAGGTACGTTGAGACCCATATAAGTACAGATGGACAATGGGAAAACATCATTCAATGAATAAGATAGGCGTTTCTTCCGCTCAGAGTCTACAGATTCATCCAGCAGTCCGACGTGGGTTTCGTTTGCGTTGCTTTCATCGACAACCACTTTTGCGTGAACCAAGAATACATCAAAGTACATGTGGGGACCGGAGATGATGCGAGCGATTGGGGCGCAAAACACACATGGATCCTCGTGGAAATGACCCGGTAATCCACGACAGTTCAAAGACATCCCGTGACCAATACGGCAGTGTCGGGAAATAAGAAATGGCTGAAATACATGGAAAAGCAGGGCGTTATGGTTAGTAAAGTGGTGGTTTATTGGTACTTTTACCCTGTATCGGCTTGTTGTCAACAGAGAAAAAGATCCTTCTGTTTAAATGATAGTTAGTCCAAGTGCAAAACAAAATTCCTCTGTTTCTATTTAACTGTGACGATCTAGGTCTTACAAGATCAATCTTAACGGAGTCTAGCCTGCGGCGTCAAAGCGCACGCCACAATTCATGACACAACTAGTCAGTTACCGTCTATCAAATTAGAGCAGAATGGAGTCATTCCTAAACGCTTGCTTAAAAAAGATTTGGTCTTGAGAATGTTGCAAGAAGCACTTGTGAGTTCAAAATGCGATAAATCATAATGTCACTCAGAAAATGGCCTCTGCTGGGTCAAAACAAGTTTTCATTTATGTTCTATTGAATAAACCCGTGGGAACCTCTAACAATTAGACGCCCCACATAAACATCCATGCAAGGCTGATCGTACCTAACATGGTTGTGTTGGGTTAACCAGCAGGAAAAAAGAGGGCGGAAAACGAAGAGTAGAGGACACTCTCAGGCCATCTTGAGAAAAATGAGCGAAGTGACCAAACTGGACAGTAAATCACCTCTTGTACTGCATGAGTTTGCGGACCACAATCGGCTCAGTTTCGAAAACTTACACATACCGGAACACATTCCTAACGCGAATGCATCAGGGTGCCTTGCTGAATCAGTGGCTATTCACATGATTTCTGGCATTAACGGGTTTGATGGTGGTGAACTGTCTGTGACTTGGCGAAATACACTCATTTCCAAACAAATTTGGTTTTGCGAGAGACTCACCTGAAACTCAGCTGAATCTCGCTCTCTCTCTCTCTCTCTCACCCGGGTTCCAGGTGAGTCTCTCGCGAAACCAAACTTGTTTGCAAATGAGTGCATTTCGCTAATTTCGCGCAATTTGGTTTCAAGTAGAACATAAGGTTGACGGAAACTTGGGGACTGCGCCTACCTGATGAGCCACAAGAAGGGAGAAACCGATCGTGGGCTGTCGAGGAGTTTTTAACAAACTTATGAGTAGTACATTACAGCTTGGTTCGACCAACTCATCAAGCGCGATGGTCCACATGTGACACAACTTCATCGCAATTTCAGGTGCGAAACATGTAAACGGTGCAACACACCAGTACCCTTAAGCGAAACGACACACAAGACTATCACACCGACCTGACACTGTGATGACCATTCTTTGATAACCTCATTGATATCGTTTGATTTCAGTCATATTTGTTCCTTGATAAAGGGCAGTCAGTTAGTTTCATACTAACTAAAACATGAGGCGGCCTGTGTGCAGCACATTCAGCTGAAGAGCACCATGAACGAGAGATTCACTGGAGTCTCTCGTGAAAACTAAATTGATTTGCAAATGAATAGTGTATTTGTCGCATTCAGTTTCAGTTGATTTATCCGGTGTGTATTCACCAGGATTTTCGCTATGAGTTGAGTTCCCGTTTTCTGCATACCAGCGTTGTTGTTGAAAGAAAACAGAGATAGCGAACTACATTCATTTGCAAACAAATTTAGTTTTGCTCTAGACTCACCTGGAATCCAGCTGAATCTCTCGTTCAAGTAGAACGAGAATAGAACGAATTTTGGACCCGCGAAACAGTAGGAAAGCGCAGGTTTTTTTCTGTGTCCTTTCCCCGTAACCTACGACATTAGTATCTGGCCCACATGACAGCCCGCAACAGATGCGCTTGCAGCAGAATGGGGCTCTTTAGAAGTTTAACTTGTAGTTAAACTATTCTGGACTTAAGGTCAACAGTTGGGGACAGCACTGTTGTATCCCCAAACCGCCCCGTGAGGCGATTGCCCATAGTGTGAAACCTACTACTCCCCACCTGGCGATTCTTTCTACTTTTGTGTTGTCTTTTGATCTTGAGGAACGGAACCCAGATGAAGGTCCACACCATAGCAGCACTCATTCCCAGCACCACATAGAACTAGGAGCCTTTGGTATGTGCAATCTAAAAGTGACCTTTCCCAAGCTCGGTCCTTGAGGAATTTCACACTGGAGGGGCGCTTGGCAGTATCCCAAATAGTATGAAACTCAGAACAATAATATGAGTTCTGCAGGATAGTTTCCAGCTGAGCCATAAGAAGAAAATACAAGCTTATCGTTTGTAAACTGACGTGCCGGACCTAGAGTTTCGCAAAACAGGGGACATTGAAAATAATTTCAAGTTGGACTTCAAACTCCACACAGGTTACGCGGATCACTTGACAAGCTCGCTTTTGTTAGTTTACTTACTGAGATGATTTTAAAGGTTCCTCTATCTCATTGATTTCCAACGAAGCCCGTACTTGACGAAGTGGATTCCAACTAGAATTCAATTTAAGTGAACTATAAGATGGGTTTTCGCTATGTATCAGATCTAAACAGATGAACAGTGAGCGATCTTATATGAAAAAACTAGATCAAAAGAGCGCCCCATCTACAAAGACGCTTTTTGGGGACTACATAGCCCTAAAAGCCTTAGAAAGTGCGTTTCTTGTCCGGTAGTCAGCTGTCTTTGGAGGGATTGTCGGGTGATAGTGGGCATTTTTCTGAAAAGATTTTGATCACAAAATAAACGTGTTAAAACAGAACTTCCTACGTCAGAATTTATCGGGATAAATGACCTTCACGAAATTTTTGTGAGATAACCAACTTCGCCAGACGTATCCACAGAAAATACCTGTTCATAAGTAGCATCTTTCCATGTGACAGACAGCTCTCGAACGATCGTCTCGTAAGACCCGAGCACAGCGACATCCGTATCATGATCATAGGGAATGAAGTCCTTGTGTCTGAAACCAGAAGGCACAAAATCGAAGAAAATAAACGTACCTCAATAATTCAGATTTGGGTTTTCTAAATGACCGAGAACTGACTGTTGTCTACAGTGGACGTGAGAATGAGTGAATAAACATTGCGCGGACTTCCCATAAAGTTACCTAACTCTGCTTCATTATGTTGGCGACCTTCTGGCAAGGCCCACTGGATCGATATGTTTACCGGGGTAAATTGTTTGGAAGTACTTGTACAGAAGTACCTGAATGGAACAGCGCACTCTGTAACGTTGATGTCTGTAATATGGTCAGATAGATATCTTCATGAGCCGCATGATGTAGGACATTCATTTTCTAAAAATATGGACACTGCTATGAGACGACACCATTTTGTCGTTTTTTAGCCGTATTTGTGGGTCCTGGTTCACTTAAAGAACTCACTGTGATTCATGACCCTTAAACTGCGAAAACAGCAGTTACGGGAGCGAAAAATTGTGAGAGCGAATCAGTGTAAAATAGCAGCGAGACCAAATCAGTCGGGAATGGTGAAAGTAACCCTTTTTAATCGTAGCATTTTTAAAGTTGCTGTCACGACTAAATTTTGTGCCATTGTAGAAGTTCAACCCTGAAAAACTGGAATCTAACTTAAAGGCAACTACTCACAAGGTTGCTGAAAACTCTTCGAATCTAACATGGTATTTTGAACCTACAGAGAGTGTATATTCGCCCAAAGGCGGATGACTGATAAACTTGTCCTATTTCATAATGTGTGAAAGCCCAGAAAGCCTTTTACGTATAGCAAACGAACACGGCTAAAGACACAAGTGAGTCGAGCAATATTCTTTTTGGTTCGAATTTCGCGAATCCAGGTAACGGTCGGGATGTCTGAATTTAAGGGAATATTTCGGTGAGAAACTTCAGTCTCACTGATTAAATGATGAATGTCCTAAGAAGTGTCGGAATGAACAAAGGCCTAACGGCGAGTTTGGCTTTGTTCTGTTAACGCAAACACTTAGTTTTGTTATCTAATGAAGCTCTGTTCATTCAGTACTTTACAAACCTGCATATTTACATAAGCTTGCGATATGGACGTAGACCGTCTGGAATTACAAGTTTCGCGTCGTCACAAGCCGTCAGAGTGAAGTACATCAGCAGACACTTTGGTCAGTTTTTTAAATCAAGCAGATGAGTAAATAATTGATGTGTTACTTGCGATGCTGACTATTTTCGGTATAGTAGAGTGCGCATTACATATACCAGACAGTTATGCTGGAAAAATGTCGTAAAGTTTGCTAAATGCTACGATTCGAGTGGAATGTGTACAAGCTACACAGCTTTAGCCTCGGACTTTTAACCCTAAAGAAAGCGTTGTATGAACCGGTTTTCGTTTCACATAGTCATCACGACGATATGTGGCATTTTGGCCAAAGCACCCAATATGTGATGCGAATTAAGGTTAATAGCCATTATCTTTGTATCGAATACCGTAAACCGTCCAATGATTCAGTATGGAAAAGCTGAACTCGTGGGACGAGTTGACGACCGGGCGGCTGGGATTCATAACTAACGAAAACAGAATGAAATTCGAAAAGGTACATGAATCATTCTTTACTTGTCGGAGCGGGTCAAAATTCAACATAGAACCGCCTACGAAATTCACTGGGTTGTTCAAACTAAGACAGAAAGTGACGAGGATCAGGTTCCTTAAAAGTGAACCCGTCGATTGTGGTCCTCAAGCTGATTTAATAATCGCTGTACAGTGACGTGGTGAAAATTCGCTTCTCCCGTCGAATACTGGTGACGTGACTCAACCGAAAATAACGGTGACATAGCGTCTATGTGCGATCCGTGGTTGCATTTTATTCGCTATTTACTTGGAATGTGAATGAATGCCATACAATACAACCTGTTCCCTTTCCTTCGTTTTGTTGCAGTTAGATTCAGCTATAAACGAATGGAACCGGTGCATGTGTGATATTTCATAACCACGATGAAGATCAAAACTTAGAGAAAACTTCCGCAATACTGGGAACATATATAGCTAGTTCTCAAGAATTTGCAAATGTGTTCAGGACCAACAGATTTGAGAATAAATCCACTGGGGTTTGACAGCTTTAAATTAACTTTGTTTTTAGGAGTTTCATATTCTAGAACTGATTGGCGAAAACGTGCAAAAAGATTGAATGCTGCGCACAACATCCTCCAATGTTACACTTGCTTCCTAAGTTTACGAGCGATTCCGACTTTCCTAATCTTAATAGAATCGCCTAATTTCATTTTACAATCGGTATATGTGCGCTAGTTTCAACTCCGCTGTGCTGCCTTCTGAAGGCTTATACAAAACAAAGTGAACTGTAAACCAACACTTAACAAGCCGATCTCTCCCAATTTGAGTGAAGTTTTGCAGCTGAAGAACAATGTAGGCCGATTTTGAGGCCAGGATTGACGAACGGTGTTAAAACACAGGTGTTTTACAAAAATGAGTTCGTTCTCTACCTATAGGTTCTTTTTCTGATTATTCACTACTAGCTACACTTCCTGGTTTGACGAAATTTCTCCTACTGATAAAATGAACAAGATGCACTATGTGACGGGGATACTTTGATGATAAATCACACTGGCTGTAAAAAGAGGTGCGCGACCAATTTCTCGGATAGGCTTTAACGGCAATTCATCATGATTTATCTGGAAGGATTTGAGGGCAAGGTCATTGCGACGATTATAAGATCCAGCGTAAAAAACGTATAAAGTGGTCACCGGGTTCGAGAAATACACTCCCTGAAAATCAATTTGGTTCTCACGAGAGACTCAACTGAATCTCACATTTATGGTATTCTACAACTGAATGTGCTGCACACAGGCCGCCTCATGTTTCAGTTGGCACGATACTCGAGTTATCGCAGTATATTTTCATAAATGAAACTACTCACAAGGTTGCTGAAAACTCTTCGACAGCCCACGACAGGTTTCTCCCTTCTTGGGACTCATAGGGTAGGCACAGATGAGTGTATTTCTCGAAAACAGTCTAATTTGGGTTCAAGTGGAACATAAAATTGACGATAACTTGGAAACTGCGCCTTCCTGGTGAGCCCCAAGAAGGGCGAAACCGGTCGTGGGTCGTCGAAGAGTTTTCAGCAACCTGTGAGTAGTTTCCTTTATGGTCACTGGGTTGTTTTCCGAGATGGACATTTTGACTGCAACTGTTCAACACCATCAGTGTCTTATGAGTGAACGAGCGTCGCTGTTAAATTTTCACTTACTTAAAGCTAGGATAACAATAAAGAAATATATCTTAGCAGACCATTTTAGTCCTAGCGGTAGAACCAAGTCTTCGATAAAAAATGGGAAGATGTAGCCACGTCAACAAAAGAATTCGTTCTACCGCACGACTGCCTTCAGGTGAAGAAGAGTGTCTTCATCCCTTGGTGTTTAAATATTTGGTCTGCCAAAATAGACTTAATTCCATTTGTGAGTAGTAGACATAAAAGTTTCAGTTACTTACCGTACTGACCCTAACAATGACCCGTAAGTTAGCCACCAAACTATTTTGTGTTTTTCGGCCATTTGGATCCATTTGAGAAAAAGTTGATACATGTTCTCTCGTCTCAGAAGATCCACCTGACAACCAGTCACGCCGTCAGATAGCTGGACATCTTTCCTGTATACCATCGAATTATTGTACGTGGGCGGATAAACAGGAAGCGATCTCGTGCTATTCCAGACTTCTCGAACTGTAGGAACGGTCCCGATGTGACCCATATTCTGTAGACACCAAATCAGGTCGAGTTTGTTCAGGTATCTTTGAGTATGACCACAACATAGTTCGAGGGCGGGGTTAGGTGAATCATACTTAGTAAGGTTACACAAAGCTGCAAAAATTGTCAGTAGACTTAGCCGAACTGAACTGTTCTTGAGTCTCTCGTCGTTCATTTCAGCTATCCATTTTGTCAGATCGTTAGAATGTAGTCGAAATTCCCCGTCTGTTTCCTGAGCGTGGTAGACGAAACCGTACGTGTGATGTGTCACTGTTTTTTCATCCCAATGGTTTGTACCGTGATAGATCCAGAATGCACATAACGCCAAAACAGACAAAACTACATTGATAATGCCGAACCTCATCAGGCCCAACTATCTTACGATTGCTCTCACCAGAGAAAAGTCCAGCTTTTCAAACCAACCAAAGGGTGCCAACACGGTTCGACCAATCGGATTTGTCTGTGCTACCTGGCACCATCGATAGCGATAGACATTGGAAATAATAGATAGGTTATTGATAAATACACTCATTTGCAAATCAATTCGGTTTTCCCTGGATGCTCAATTGAAACTTCCACTTATGCTATTCTACAACTGGATGGGCTGCACACAGGCCGTCTCATGATTCAGTTCGCACGATATTCGAGATATCGAAGTATATTTTCATAAAGGAAACTACAAACAAGGTTGCTGAAAACTCTTCGACAGTCCACGACCAGTTTCGTCCTGATGATGGTGGTTGTGGCACAACCACCAACCCACCGCTACGCACTACTACGCTCCACAATAACGCACTGATGATGTCACCTCGATTACAAATCCATTTGGTTGTGGACTGTCAAAGAGTTTTCAGCAACCTTGTGAGTAGCTTCCTTTATGAAAATAGATATTTCACATACTAAATGAAGAACTAGGAGGATTAATCCCATGGGATAGTTAGAGCAAGACAGCATCGCAATCACTTACTCCACAACTGGTAGGAACAGATTTATTTTATCGGCAAACAAATTTTAAGGCATGACAAAATTTCTCACGGTCTGATCAACTGCGGAATTTGGACGTGTGTAATATGGGCAGTGTACAGTATGCAGCAAACAGTATTTCAAAATTGAAACGGAAGTTTTATAAGCATTACCGAAACCAGAGTTAATTAGTTGCTTAGAGAATGACGAATTTGAATTAAACACAGCAATTGAATATACAGGGTGTCTCATAAAAGACGCAAAAAATAATACCACTAAAACTTTAACACCAATTTAAACATATTTATTTTTATTTGCCCGTACCTGCATTATGAAAATTTTTTGTAAACAAACCAGCTTTACAAAAATTTTGAAAAAAGCCGCCTTTTTCTTTTATAACAAGTTGGAAATGGTATGACATGTGAGACAGCATGTTTAACTTCTTCAAGCATCACTCGTGGCCTCTCCTCTTCAATTCTTGCTCTTAACTTCACCAAATTCCTCGGTTCACTTTCGTGATATACCCAAGGCTTGGCATCTCACAATACGAGGCACGCTGGCGCGGGGAATGCTGGTCAACTGAGACACCTGAGTTATTGACGAAGATGTCATGGTGCTCTGGGACTGAAATTGCTCGACGGCATTCTGTACAGTGAGTACTCTTTCGTCACTCAGAGACTTTCTCCCTTTGCCAGGGAAATCTAATACAGATAAAGTGGACCCAAATTCGCAATCAAGCATGTAATGGTCGATACAGTGAAAGAAACTTTGATGAGACCATGTTTGGTTGTGTAAGCACGAAGTGCAGCGGTGGCGGTTTCACAAAGGGAATAATAGATTTTTACAATCTCAGTGCGCGTACTGACATTTATCGTAAACAAAAAACGTTGACACTTGTACACAAAACTTCCGTCATGTGGATACTAATGATAAAAAATTTCGTTATCCCTTCTTTAACTGACTACGTTTACTTAATCAAATGTTGCGTTTATTATGGGACACCTGTCCCGGTATGCCTGCCTCTCTATTCTCAAGATAAATGAGGCACGCGTTCTTTGCACATGATTTAAGCCCATTTCCAGTCCCTTAAACATAAATAGGATTTCAAACAAAGGTGACTGAATAAATACACTATGATTCTGAGCGTAATTCCCGGAGTGTTATGATCGGGAGCCAAAACATTTTCCTCGTTTGCAGGCCTAATCTTAATTGTGGGGCGTGATGTTTTCCCCCGGTGTGGCGTTCACGAATTTCCGCCCATATTTCGTTAAGAAAGTAGTTGAAGAACAACACATTTCTCTTGATTTCACCTTAGTAGGAGAACGAGTCTTAATATCGGTGTGAAACTACGTTTTCCGTTCTTGAAGTCTTCATTGTGATCCGTAATTTAAGCTCCAGGGCCTCTGGGATGCTGGTTCTTCTGTAGATTATTATGCCCGAAGGAAGCTCCGGACCCCTTACTGTCGTCCTGTCCAAGTTTTTTTCATGGCAGTCAACGGCTTACTGTCACATCTAGCTGTCTTGTGACCAAATCATCCTAATCATCATCTGAAAAGTCTTGGGCAACCGGTGTTTTCCCCAGGAAAACTTCACTGATGGACTGTTGCTCCATCGGTGTCTAACTGTAGAATCCAGACAGATGGCACATTTCGTGGAGGACGCGGGTCCCTCGAATTTCAAGACAACAAAGGTGAAAAGTGGTGATTTTGATGCATCAAGCGTGCGGTATCTGGGTCATCCGTGGCACCCACACCTGTGAGTTAATTATCTGAAGTTCGTATCCCGGAACGATCGAGGATATGTATTAATGACCAGCTCTAATAAAACCTCAATTCGACTCCAGTTCCTCTCTTTTTAGTACGAAATCACCAGAAAAATTGGCCAGAGAATGAGGAGTGTCCAAACCAGAGTGAGCTAATATTAGTGTAAACAGATGAAACAACTCTACAGAGCTTCCATACTTTCAGTATATACCGTCTCCCTCTGGTGATGTGAAATCTGCGCCCGAAAGATTCCTCACAACATGAGAAAAAATATACCTACTTCAGTAACGCAACCAGCGATCAATACTAAGATATCTAGTGAGCTCCCTACGTAGTATATAAACTGCTGCAAACCTGCCGACAGTTCAGTTGGAAGTGGAGTTATTCAAGAATCCAGTGTTAAGACATCGATATGGTTTTGAACTTTGGCACAGTGTTTGATTACGCGCCCCCAAGACCACACTCCAAGATAAGCATGGCTTGACCTGGTCCGGAAACCAGCGTATTACAAAAAAACCCGCGGGATTCCACACAATGTATTGCAAACTTATGCACTTTCCACGCAATTCACGTTTGAAAGTAGTAAGAAAGAATTCATCCATGCTATTACATGAATTTAGCATTTTCCGTTCTGCGATCCCACCACTTTTCCACTGAAACATTTATCATAACACTTCAGAAATATACCTTACTATAGTAGTGCATACCAAGAAGAGCATGGCAGAGCTACAAACCGAAACAACGGATATTTCGGTGAGAATTACTGCAGTAGATAAAGGAGCCAAATTATACATGTACCGCTGAAACGACCAAGGGATGCACAGTCAGAAGAGCTGAAATCCTTTTTCGTATAGGTTGCTCACCAAAGTGTATGCACCGAATTTCAAAGACAACACCCAGGTCACATAAGGCACAACAAACCTGGAACAGATTGTATAAATAGTCCCATGTAAATTGTATACATGCAAAGAGCGGGAAGGGGGTAATGTATGCTGAAGTGTATGTGGCTTCTTTTCTTCCAGTGTGATTACCAGTAAAGCAGATGAAAAATAACAGGTGTAACAAAATCACGGTTGATTTTCATACAATTGGTGATTTTGTGGTACTGACAACGAGTTAATCAGTATTTTTCGTCCCTTCATCGTAGAACCTGTGTTCTCCTATTGTACAAAACAGGAATTCAAAACGCTTTCTACACCGTCCACCTTTTATCAACCAAGTTGCTCGGCCAATTGCCCTCCAAACAGCATCTGACCACTCCCCCACAATGACATTCCGTTACTTCCATTGTTAATTTATGCCCTAATACATTGACAGGTGCCCCAGAACCAATGATTTGTTTTAATCCGACAATTTGTGAGTTCTTCTTGAGCGTGGCGCTCACTTCACAAGGTGATTAGAAGAACGCAAGTAAGCCAGTCAACCGGGGTGTTCAGTGCTGCGCTCAAATACTCAGATATTTGACCCGGTTGCACTACATTCTACCCACGAGAGAATCTGATACATAGAAATAAACTAAAATCACGTCCAATTTGGACTGATTGGCTGTCACATCGCCACGGATGTCCGTTTACGTACAGGGTAAATGTGGTGCTAAGTGGGCGTTCTCTTGATCTTATCACTAACATGATGTGTATTACGGTGCGGATCTTCCTTTAGTTTGAACTTGTAGGAAGTGTACTCTCTGGGGCAACATGTACCGAGAACATTTATGTGTGAACGTCTTTTACAAGATGCATTTGATCTACTCGAAATTCTGTTTAGCTAAAACTGTCAGCGCTGAGAAACAGAGAACCTGTCGGATATCTAAAGCATATGCGTAACGAGTTCAATATTTGTTATGAAAATCTGATAAGTTGAGCAAGTGAAAACTACAAAAATTTTAAGTTTCAGAAACTCCAGTTTCCATGGAAGAGAACGCAGCACTACAAATGAAATTCCAGTGAAGCTGGCGGTAACAGAAACCCGACGGAGCCTCATGCTTGATTTTTTCAAAAGTATTTGTTGCACACACCGCTTGATTTTTCGGCTGGGAGGGTGCTGAAGATACGGCAACTTTATATTTGGGACGACATTACTCACAAATCAATAAAAATTCTTCAAAAAGGAAATACTGGTTTGGGCCTTTTGAGGATCATCAGTTAACCACAGCGTCTCGTATATTATCAATTGTGCACCCGAAAATAAAACTTGCTTTGCAGTGTTTATTTCCACTGGAGGGTAATAAGTTTCCTAAAATGGCGCCAAAGGGTATACAAAGTATTTGGTACGAACAAGATTTCGAATCCATTTCCTATGGTGTATCACCGGTGAATGTTGAAAGCTACTGATGCCTCAACATATGTCGATCTTCATTAAACTGAACCTCACAGCTTCGTTCCTGCGGACGTCAATATGCTTACACTACTACATTGTATATCAGTAGCATGTGACTGGTGCGGGTCTGAACACCCGGCCTTGACTCGTCGAGCTGCTCAACGCAATCCTGGAGTGGTCACGGACACACCAAAGTGAATGCGTCATATATCGAAATTTCATTCGACTATTAATCGGAACTGTACACTGTTTCAGATCACAACAAAGCCATAATCATTGGGAGTCACATCTTTTCTACGATCCTCTGTGCATTTTCGTGAGCATCAACCGAATTCAGTTGCTGGGTTAAGTATATGAGCGCGCTTCCGTTTTCGATGGGGGCTTCAATATGGTGGCAAGATCTTTTAATTTATAAAAATAGTGGCAGTTATATGGCCATCCCTGATGAGAGCACATGCGGACGGATAGTTTGTGAAATCTACCTGCAGGAAGTAAGCACAATTAATTAATCACTCACTGAACAAAATTTCACTGTGGCTATCATGTAGGTGATAGCCTGACATGTTTGAGCTCAACCCTCTTAGTCCTCATTTGTTACTGAAATTTGGGACAAGCCAACCTGGATAGCCGTTTTACTGTCACATGGTAATCGATATCTTATTCCTGTCTAAGTGTTTTCGAGAGATAAACTTCCTTCTCTACAATGTGAGATTGTCACTCAAGCTTATCTGCGCACGTCAGACACAGAACCATCACGTCAAGTGTGCTGTAGTTTGATATGAACGTTTTGTATGTCAAGCTTTGCACTACGTCAGCTAATTTGTTTCGAAACATATGTAAAAAATGGCATATTGTCATGACAATCGTTAGACACCAAGAAGCCGCCTTATCTGTTGAACGTTATCAGTTGAGGTAAAGACACCATTTAAATATCCACAGAATTTGTGCCTTCAGGTTTAGCAGTATTCCCTCAGTTTTGGTCTCATGCGATGGACCTTTGTGAAATCTATTTCTCTTTGACTGGGTGGTTAAAAACATTCACTCGTAATACATTTTCATCATGCGGCACCAAGAACTCTGTTCTCAGTCGGTACGCAACACTGACACTAAACAAGTATCACTGGGATGAATCTGATGATATCACCCTTCTTATGGTGTATAATCAAGCAGATTCTATGGATCTCATCGTATATAAACATGCTGCCTCTTTTTTTGTGCGGAGTCCTGTCAACAACCTGTTTCTTCTCATTGAGTAAGTGGCTTTCCAATAGACTGAATCTCTGATCCGGAGCCCGCCGATCTGCCAGTCATTGCGTTATCCATTCAAAGTGTTAGCGTCTCCAGTGTTGGAGACTGAACAGCCCCTAGTACACAAGTCAGTTGATCACGTTCTCCGAATTATTTGGAACTACCAGTCCCGTTCGCTGCGTCAAAGGAGCAGCCGTTTTGCATCTATCCATAGATTCAGCGACAGGATCTTAAAACTTCTGATACTACCAAGTCGCTATCAAAGCACACTGGCAAAAAATAAATCGTAATTTAACCTGTCTATTGACAAGCAAGCATCTGAAACCAGTGGGTTGGATAATAAGGCAAGATACTTTGAGCTTGTGGATTACCACAGCGAACTTACAGTCTTTATCACGCATTTCTTTGTATAACACTGTTTCAACCACTGTGTGCGCGTGGGTATCAGAAGAGTAACAAAATGCACAACACATAAAGTCATGTTATGTTTTTTGTCACTGGAAAAAACATCACTCGTTTTTGACGGCATCTGAAGACATTCAGACAGATACTGAAGGTTAAAAAAGAATAACAACCACCTAAAGGACTGCAAATACAAACTGCTGTTCGCATATCATACCTGCTCCCAACGATGTCCCCTTTTACAATGTTTCCAAACAATGCGTTGTGGGCGTAACTGACAGACAAATTTAGGCTCTTCAGTCAGGTGAAGGATCCGTCTGTGGAGCATCTGGTAAGTATGAGCAGAACATTCTCCCTCATCGCGAAATTACTTGTGTTCTTTCCTCACGAGGAATGTGTAATTTAGGTTCGGAACCCATGGTTAAAATGTGATCAAGTAACAGTCAACCTGCCACAAAGTCGAGTACCCGGGCTGTATAACAAAACCCTGCGAGAGCCAGGGACATCCAGATTCTCGTTTATCGAAGTGTGTAAAATGAGGAATATCTTGGTCCCATCAGTTTTGCGATTTCACGCAGAACTCGGCTCCAAAGTCATCACTGGTAGCTAGCCCATCAGTAACTCACGCCAGACCATTACCGGACGTATGCTGGCCTTCGGATTCCATTTCTCTGTTGTCTCATATCCGTACCCTGGCCTAACAATTACATCGATATGTCGTTTGAAGTACCGCTAGCACAAACACTCAAGCCCTAATTATTGGACTTTTACGAAGCTAGTTTGAGAATGCTGGGGAAAATTTCGAGTGCATGCTTCTAAACCTGTTTTGCATTCTGAAGAAAAAACAAGTTTCATTAGAAGAGGAAAGTTTAGTATCTGTTGTGTATATCCTCATGTGCCGCCCGAGTTCTCGGAACACGTGTGGCCACCTAGCCACATACATGACTGTACAGGTCACCGACACTCGCTAGATCACGAGATCTGTCTTTTTTTTACATTCACAATTCACGCCACAGAATAGTGACTAACTTGACTACACAGCTCACAGTCAAGCCCTTGATCCCAAGACCCGCCTTCTGTCCCTACACGTACAAATCACGACACACAAAGGTGACTCGTCTGACAGCGACTGTCTACCGACTGGTAAGGTAGCAACAAGTCATGTGCTGAAGTCCACACACACACACAAACGTTCCTACATATAGGATAGCAACACAGCATAACAGAGCTACGCACGTCGCCCAACTCGGAGCAGAGCCGCCAAGGCCTTGTGGCGCTTCACTCACGGATAGTCAGGAATTACGTGTGGCTGTCACAACAGCGAAGAAGACACGAAACCTGCATCCGGACTTGCAACAGGATTTATCAACCTGTATCTGCAATANCATGACTGTACAGGTCACCGACACTCGCTAGATCACGAGATCTGTCTTTTTTTTACATTCACAATTCACGCCACAGAATAGTGACTAACTTGACTACACAGCTCACAGTCAAGCCCTTGATCCCAAGACCCGCCTTCTGGCCCTACACGTACAAATCACGACACACAAAGGTGACTCGTCTGACAGCGACTGTCTACCGACTGGTAAGGTAGCAACAAGTCATGTGCTGAAGTCCACACACACACACAAACGTTCCTACATAATAGGATAGCACACAGCATAACAGAGCTACGCACGTCGCCCAACTCGGAGCAGAGCCGCCAAGGCCTTGTGGCGCTTCACTCACGGATAGTCAGGAATTACGTGTGGCTGTCACAACAGCGAAGAAGACACGAAACCTGCATCCGGACTTGCAACAGGATTTATCAACCTGTATCTGCAATACGGTAAGTCTCTTGTTCGCATATATACCTGTTGTAATAATTTTACCCAGCAAGCTAACATTGTTAGTGCTCCCGGTTTTCTCGTTCATATAACTGATTTTCGGGTTCTAGTAGAGCATTAACACACGACAATAAAGGGCGAGTGTCATCAAGTGCGATTTGCTTTCAACAGATTGTTATTGTTCCTCTCACTGTAATTTCGTATCTGGGGTTCCAAGACATATTCCTTGTTTTCGCTCGCATTTACGTGACTGTCCTGCTCCAAGCTGTCTAAAGGAGTGCGGTTGTACAATTACTTCCTGACCGCCTCGGAAAATCCTGCTATAAATTGTGTGAGCCCATGCTTATGAGCAGCACAGGGATAGTACTGGTCTAAAAAAGCATTTAAAGAATAAGTCTGGGGTAGTTCATGTGGTTGAGTAGTCCTTGTTCCAATGGGCCTGGTGGGGCCCGTATACATGGTGTAAACCCTGTAGGAGACTGTTTTGGTGGAAAAACCATATATGCTCACCGTTAATTGACTACGGTTTTATTATAACCTCGAATTCACAGAGTACACCTCACATCGCGACCTCTTTATGTTGATTCCGACCGGAAACAAGGTGCCTCATAGTCTGCGTTATATAGATTCTCAACACCGTTATTCACTACCAAATTATTTGGGAGTAACTGCATGATTTACATAGCGTTGCGTCAATCTTTCACCCTCACTATTTTCCCAAATCTTTGTGCCAAATCGACATATCATTTGTTACAGAAAGCAGATAAACATCCCAAATCCAGCCCTCCAAATAATCTCACACTGGCTTTGGATCCTTCTAAGAAAAGTAAACGTTACTTGATTGAGCATTAGAAAATTATGTATGGACAGACAATTTCGTTACATTCTGTGCCTTGGGTAACATAGCTATACACGATGAAAATTCCGTCCTGAGCAGTCTATGCCGATAAGCCGTGAATCGCTTAGGAGAGTGATGAGATTCACTCTTACCCAACAGGAATGAAACAACCGTACAGTTCCCCTCGGTTTTCCTATATAAAATGACTTTAGTTACAGGGAAAATCTCCGCAGCAGTTTTAAAATCTTTCCACCCTTTTGTAGCGAAAATAAAATAGGAATATTTAGTTGTTAACCGTAACGCCTCATTGAACTATGCCCAGTTTTCACTACACTAAGGTGTCGTGAACAATGCATCTCAGTCGGTAGAGCTCTGTGCATCATGTATGCACAACGGCTGTCTGTAAACGTGATGGGGAAATTTGAGTTAGACATAACCCACAAAATCTCTTCCACTGAGCAGGCTTGGGTCACTGAATCTAGTGGCTAAATTTGCTCCATGAGGACTCTTGACAGGTGCACGATGAATAGTTAGGAAGTTGTTGTCCTTGTCTACCTGGGGGTTTTATCCCATAGGTGTAACAAGACAGCACTGCCCTTGGACGTAACATTGGTAATACTTATCACGGTAGCATGAGGGTATCTACTTATACTTTCGGACAATATGGCCTTAGACGCAATCTATGGAGTATCCAACAGATGAGAGTCCAAAACACTTTTGTCCTTTAGTTACAAACGAATCGCCAAAATAGATGAAAAGGTAATCTGCGTGAAGAAGAGATTAGGCGATGCTTCTGCTAAATGATGGGCAAAAAATCGCAACAGTATTGCATTCTATATACGGAAGCCTCAAGAATAGCTTTTTATTACTTGTTATGGATTGTACGTTTGTATGATGAACATATCAGGCTGTTCGTTTCGCTGTACCTTAGTTCTGTCTTTCATTTGTCAACCATGTAAATGTTTCCCGTTTCCTCTGTCGGACATTGTACGAGGTTGAGTCTCTTATTAAGTCACGTATATGTAAAGCAGCTCAAGTACCTTCTACTGTATAACCTTGCAAAAAGCACAATAATTTAGCAGGCCAGTTTTTTGCATTACACATGCATGTTTGGAACCAATAATGATGAGATCAACTCTTCTACCTTGAATGTCATGTTTTGATATGGTCGTTCAGTCTAGCAACTAACCTTCTAAAACTATTGCTATCCTGCTTCGCAGAAAATCTGATGAGCGCTTTTCTTATATAATCTGGTAGACTAAACCTTGTAGGACTAAGGTTAATCTGCATAACCGTAGGTTTTTAGTACAAGATAAACTTAATTACCTGAGGTGTTTACTGATGCTATCCACGTCAACAGTACTTTGGCCATCAGGCTGAGATACTACGTAACCAAAACATCTCATGGTATCAATCATTCCCACACGGCTAAGGTGCAAAATACAGCATTTTCAGTGGTGACTTATGGCATTTGCCTGCAAGGTTGGTGGCCGAATGGCCTAAAGTCCAGTTTTCGAGTGAACTGGTATTCTAAAACTGAACTTACTGCAATGCTGCAAGCTGGTGACAAACCGAATGGTCAGATCGATATGTCAAAAGCTATCTGAAGCAGTTAATTCGCCAGTTAGTTCGCCAGTCAAACTGAGAAATGAATCACTATGAGATACCGCTGGTCTTGTGTCACTCGGCTTGGGCACAATTACAAAAAGGATAAATTTAACCGCACATAGAACTTAAGAAATTATCGAGAAATTTGGTTGACTCTGGTTTGTTTTTCCAGACTATATGCTGATTTTCTCTGAGCTTAATAATTACTCTTTTTCATGCAGTCTTTTTTCAGATTAATGTATTTCACCCATTCATTTTTAAGGTTCCAGCTCCGGTCACAACGCTGTTTATCACTGAATATTGTGTGTTCAGCGTTCTCATTTTCAGTTTCCTCCCTGAACTGACGACTACGGGCTCGATTTCCTACAAGTGAGGGAGGGAATAACTAGGATCCGAACAACAGTCACTAGTACGGTGTAGATTGAAGTGGGTCATAAAAACACCTTAATAGAGCATAAAAGTTACTGGGGGGGGAGTTACGACACTGTAGTGTGTATAGTATGGTGTGTGGCTAAAATGCATATTTGAACAAAATTAGTCAGTATTTTGTTTTGCAACAGCGTATTTAAATGGGGCAAACTGTCGCTCTTTCTTTGCAAAGCCCTTTGGGGTTCTACACCGGCAAGCTCCCTAAATGTGACGAATGAAGCGATCAATCCTCTAGCCTAACTGTGACCTCAATCCAAGCAATAAGATCGTTTGCGACGTCTCTTTTATCACTGAGACTCAGTGGCAGATAGCGCGAACAAAAAATTTATTTCATAGTGAGAAAACAGGCTGAAAATGCGCAAAAGTGGGGACGTAGCTTCGATATATGGTTTATTTAGGTATAAGGAATGTCGCTGGTTAAACTCAAACTGATGACTTACACACTCATTAGTTCTCGTGCAACATGACAAAGAGACGGAAATTATGCTACCAGCTGGTGCGGTATCCAAAAATGTGAAGTGAACATGAACAAAGGTAGTGCATCTCACTGCAGAACATGGGACATAATTCTCTGCAGCCCCGCGGTCTGTTATTTTTCTGGTAGAAGGTAGCTGCGCTCATCCTTAAGACCGAAAAATGTAGTGCGATTGTGTAAAACGAATGATATCGCGTTAAGCACTCCAAATGCAGGTTGCGCGTGGGTGCCTGAACTTACATACGCTTCCATGACACAATTAGGAGAAACTCGATTGCATCAGTTATCCGATCTTATCGGGAAATCTTCGCAACCTTTAACTGAGTCATCTTCCGTTAGGCTTACATTTGTCTTTCTCTTTAGGCGAATGTAGGCGCAGCAGTGCATTTCAAATTTGCAGCGCTCGGTTCACGCTCACTTCCTCGTTACTCATTGAGAAACGAGGCTGCTAGTTGAAAAAATAACCTTATACGGAGCAATCCGAATATACTTACTAGCCAAACAGTTTATTTGAAACAATGTTATCTCATATGGTTTACCAATCAAAGCTCTTTCGTTAGGATATCGGCATGTGACATGACATAAGGGAACGTTGAGGGGAACTAGTTCAATGCCGCACTGTTTCTGCATCACGATATTCTGTTTTGGTACTGGGAAGTCCGACCATCAAGCGGAAGAAAGGCAAGTAATTGGGCCAGAAGCGTTGCAGCAACACATCTAACTAAATTGAGTTCCAGAGAGATACTAGCGACAATGTGACACTCTATTTGCAATTCGACCCAGTAGTATTTTTCAGATTCTTGGGATCTCCGTCATGTCGGCCTATGTGCGTTTAGGGCTTTGACCTCAGGCGTCTAAAGTTTTCGAATACATCGCCAACTTCCTTCCGCAAGCACTACGTCATTACGACATGAGTAGCCATTGACTTACCATATGCGATGCATGTATGGCCAGTGCACCTAGCTATCACCCTCTGGGTAGAATAGTTGCACGAATTTTCTAGCCGTATAATGGACTGGTATGCGACCGTCATGCGTCAAGGTGCGATCAGGTACTGGATTGGAACGGTCAATTTTAAGTTATAGTTAGCTTGCCTTGTGATTTATGGCCCAGCAGACAAAGGTACATTTTGTCTGGTGTGACAAGTCGATGACTAAGTCGAAGGAAACGACAAACCAGATATACTTTCCAGTTTCAGTAAGAGAATCAGAGTCGATTCCACGAACGCCCTACCTCTAAACAGCCTGTTGCGCCTAATCGTGGGTATCACGTAAACGAAGCTGTAACTAGATATAGTTTTCTAGGTAGCCGGAAAATGAATTCTTAAAGAACGTTTGACCTTGAATTGGAAAATGTCAAGCCGTCAGGCGGTTGTACGATATTAAGCTTACTGGCGATCTTCCAAATGCCAGCCACGCTATATACCTGACCGACTCCAGGCCACTTTTGGTTAGCTTGTTAGCGGTAATTATCAGCTGAGTATGAGTACATAGATCGTTCATATCACTACCCAGATTGCACACGTTAAAACAAGGAATTGAATTAACGGAGAGTAAACAGAAAATTCCTGAGAACTTGATTGAGTCAAGTGGATTCGCTTCAAGCTTTTTGTGCAATCTGTTGTGCTATTATCCGAAGCAATGGCCCTTCGATATTTATCTTAAAGCGACAGCAGACAAGGTTCCAACGCGCAGCCTCTAAGTGACTTCAGGGTCAGCTAAGTACTGAATCTGAAATTCTGTGCAAAGAGGATACTCTAGTTACTGCTATTAACCGAACTGGACAGATAACACACTGACAGGATAGTGTCACAAATCAAGTGGCCATTTCAATTGTTCGAGGTGTTTATCTCAACATAAATTTTTGATGGACTAACAGGCCGCATTTCAAACCCATTGAGAGCACTTGGTTCTAGATTAAGACTCCCGTTGATCAGGTCGTGGTGGCTCTACTACACAAATAAAATATCGATACTCTTGGAGGTGGAAGCTGATCGGATGCGGACAAGGTTACTGCGTATATCCTGTTATACAGAAAATGAGTAACTGCCTAGTTAGCCAATAGTTCTTCGCCACCTCACCATCAACGGCACCACAACTTGCGTCCGTTTGTTCTTAACTGATAAACGAAACGGTTATCACGCAACCAATTCGTTTAGGTTCAGCTCAGATTCACTGATTTCACGCTAAACTCCAATATTTTAAAAAGTGGAATGGTTTTTTTGGCACTTTGCTCAGTATATTTTCTGGCGAATAATCTGTTATACTGCAGAGTGAGGATACGGAGTCACCCTCAGTCAACACTTCCAGGTAACATCATACTAGTTCCCATGACATTTATCAATACTGATGTTATAAAAACATCATTACAACAATTGCACTCATTTTCAAATCAGTTTGGTTCTTCACCGGAGACTCAAGTGAACCTCTCGTTTACGATGTTCTTCAACCAAATGTACTGCACGAAGGCCGCTTCATGTATCAATTGGTACGATATTCAAGAAATTGCAGTGTATTTTCATGAAGGAAACTACTCACAAAGTTGATGAAAACTCTTCCACATCATAAACGGGAGATCTACTTGGGTCTCCCGTGAAAAAAAACAAATTGATTTGCAAATGAGTGTATTTTTCTAAACCAGTCCAATTTGGTTCAAGTAGAACATAAGGTTGACGAAAATTCGGGGAGTGCGCCTAGCTGATGAGATCCAAGAAAGGTGAAGCGGGTCGTGGGCTATCGAAGGCTTTTCAGCAACCTTGTGAGTAGTTTCCTTTATGAAAATACTTCATTACGTTTCATTCATTTCGCAAACTTGGCAAGGGTGTTCCATAATCTACACTTAGGAAGCTGTCTCTCTTCTTGCCGAATGGAATGCATTACCAGCCCATACCTCCAGCTGTTTTTTGTGTTTTGGCGTCACTCTCTACTTTTGCAAATGAATATCGTCAGCTTTGATATCTTCACACTTTAATCCACCATCCGCCTGGAGGGTTCTCAAGGTGACAACGCGGCATAAAGGCCCGAAACTGAAGTGAACCATTTGGAAAATTCCACAGAATGATCGCGCGTTGGTGGCATCATGTCTCGAGAGTCTGCGGGAAAGTGAAAAGCTGTACGGCAAAATTTGAGTTTTGAAAATTCCGAAAAGGATGCGCAAACACCAGTGATGTTATTTTAACTGATGTGGAAGGTCGTGTAGTATCAAAGGTGACCCAGATACACTTGAAGAGTGATGAAGACGTTTATATTTGCCTACTTTGATCCGGGAGTGCGTTTAACGGTAAATATATAGTCTAAGTATCATGAGTAAAGAGTAGAGTTTCTACATGCCACTCGAAGTGATTTTATGAATGACAGCTCAAGATGCCACCAGCAAGAAGTAGAAAACTTGTTATTGCAGCATTTCAGTGAAATAAAACTTCTGACAATAGTAACAGTTTCTTCAGGATGACACTATTTTTTATTGCTCAATCATCCTGGAAATGATCACAATAGGAATGGTGTTGGTTAACAAGAGAGACGAACTTGCCTCAGCAATCCAAGCAAGCTAAGCAGCTACGGTTGACAAACTTACAGACATGGTGCCGCGGAAACGACACACAACTTGACATACAACACCACATTTTATTGCAAATCTTTGGGATGTGCGACGGCTGTTTTAGAATCACTGACAATTGGATGAATTTGAGATGCCGCCGAGGCAAATGCAGTGGTTATGCACTGATATTCTTTCACAGTGTATTTAGAGAACTTATTAATTTTTCTGGCAATCACTTGCGACACATTGATTTGCGCGCAAAACACCAAAAGTTGAATCTTTCCAATGAAGCTAATAGGAATGCAGTAATAAAATGCAAAAAAATTGTACAAGCCCCAAATCACGGGATTACACCAACTTCCATACACCGGGGTTAGGAACTGTTAATTGTCAATGGGAACGTGAGCAAACCGGCAGGTATTAAATATTACGCCTACCCAAAGTTCCTACCGGCTCAAGACAAGTGACTACAAGATGACCAAGCCCACGTGGTTGCGCTAAAATAGATGCATGATGACAGCGTCAAAAAGCCACTTATGTTCAAATCAATAAGGATAGGAGAAAATAACTTGGAGAACCGTCATGTGTGAAACGAAGCATACGAATCTAGTCTAGGACCTTTTTCTCCCTGTAGCTTTTCTAGTTGGACACATGATTATGCAAGTAATAGTGCACCGAAATGTCAACTTCAAAACGACAAAACGCTTCAATAAAAACTCACGGGCCGAACAACATGAGGGACAGAACACAGCCGCGCCTACTACTTCCTCCAATTTAGAACTCTTTTAAACCGAAGTTCACCTTTCATGACGGATTGGATGGGAGTTTAAAGGTCTTAAAGACTTCAACAGTTAGTTCTTCGTTCTCGATAACGATTTATTCTAACGCTTCGGATACCAGTCTTCCTTGGCGATTGACCTGAGTGGTGGTTTGGGACACAAAATCAGGCTAATCCTCAAGACCCTGTTGGATAGTTCTTGATGTTGAGGAAAATGCCCTCCAAGCAACCAGTGTGACTAAGGCGCACAAATTGGTGAATTCGTCAGAATAGACGTACTAAGAGACCACGATTTCGTTCACCGACCATGTTCAGACCTAATCGAGACATTCTAGATATCCATAAGGTTGTATCTCTCAAATTTTCTCCAGTCGTCCTTCAAACGTCGTGAATTTCCTCACTTAATCTTGCAATAAAAGGCTTCTGTAAACCAGCGTATCCAACGGATAATAAAGAGCTTTGATGAGAAGCGCGTTTCCAGCGATGATAGACGGGCATCAGTTTCATAGAAGTAATTCCTTTTGACTACTGCACTTATTTGTATACCGATTCGGCTTTGATGGGAGACTTACCAGAAGCCCAGCTGAAGTTTTCGTTTTATGATGTTCTTGTGATGTGTTTAAGAACATTGTAAATTTCGAGGTTAAGCTAGGTTTCAGATGAGTCTCATGTCAAAACCGAATTGGTATACAAGTGAGTGTATAACATCAAATTCGTGCAATTTAGAGCATGAAATATGGTTGGCGGAATCCCGGAGACCCCGCCCATTTAATGAGTCTCAAGAAGAGCGAAACCGGTCGTGGAGTCGCGAAGGGTTTTCAAAGCCTCATGAGTACTGTATTACGTCTACATAAACAATGCCTTTCTTTGTGGTTTTAATGGGGGTCTTTCTGACACCACTTTATTCTAGTCCACTGTTATTGAACATTGGGACTAGTTGGACAAACTCTCGAATTTTTCACTACTGCGACTGATTCCCTAGCTGACAGAAATTGAATCCGATAACAATGACCACACCACGAAGTAAAGCCTACCTCAAGGCCAGTCACAAGCTAGTTCGTGTCAGCACATGACGCATGTCTGGAACAGAATAATAAATAAAACTGATGGCACGTAAAGGTTTTTCCTGGGATCACTGTAATGAAATGGAGTGGATTTGCTGAATGAATCACAGTTCACGGGTACCAGACAGATAGCGGACCGGAAAAAGCTTAGCTTCCCACGTTAATACAGTTGGAGCGTGCTTTTTTCACATAGATAGGAACATGATGATCACACTGAAAAGAAATTCCATCTAAGTACAGAATTGAAACAAATGAAGCTTTGACTTCCGCAGTTCAGCAGAGCGCCACCAGATTTCTTTCGGTTATCAAGAAGGTGAAACCAATCTCAGAGAACGAACCCCATCACAACATCAATTTTGACTATAGCGAATTGTAGAGGCATAAAAACCGAGCAAACCGAGGACCGTTTTCCAGTCCAGTGTGGAATAATGCAAAAGTGGACCAAGCTAGCAGTCAAATCTACCCAGTAAAAGGCAACAGCTAAATTGGGGCAACGCGGCTACATACATTGGAGGGCCCATTGTTCAACTGTTGCATTAGAGGTAAGTTAGCAGTAAACATTTTATTCATATGCTCCGAGGGGCTGCGTTTCATCATTTCATTGTGGTGAGCGAAGATTCAGGCGGGCAGTCTTCTATGATAGCTATCTGGATAAATCGAGCATGAAGTCTCCAACCGGAAATTTGATAAACGGAAAATACCAATCTATCACAGAAACCCACTACAATGAGCTCAAACCTATGGACACTCACCGCTCCCGTCCCTCCGACATTTATCCTGTCATCCTATAGCCCCGCTGATGGACGCTGCCTCATATCTTCTAAATAAGGAGACATCTAGGTATTTTTCAAAGTTCGCTAGACTCCCTGGTAGACTCACAGTAACAGCTTGATGAAGGTACTGGCTTCCTGAAACTTTATGAGGGTCTCATGAAATTATTGAACATTCCTTGAAACTCTTTAATTTAGCACTGAATGGAATCTGGTTTCCTAATGGTACTCTGTACAATTTTCTTCAAGCCAGTCTAAAAATAATACACAGGCATTATATGATAAACGATCGAGAGAAAAAGCAACTGTATCCTCGAAACATGGCGGACGATTGTGTACATTTTTTTGCCCATGAACACTTCCAAACTAGGTATACCGGCATCTCAAAAGAGAGCTTCTGCAAAATTTTTGTTGCATTTCATGACTTATGAAATAACAGTCTGCTTATTGAACTGGTCACGCAAGTGCGTTGCCTAGAGGAAAACGGTAGATTTCTTCCAGGCAAAAATCAGTGTGACTAATAGGGGATATAAAATTTGAATCACGTTGATCTGAAGTGCTTTCCACGCTAAATAAAGCTGGATTTTCCGGATTAAGCCATTGAAAACACCAAACAGTTTCTTAGGGGTGCCTGAAAAGAGACAAATTTCGCGGTTCTTGTGGACGGATTTTATTGCATCAAAGCATTAGGTGGTGATATAAGCCCGCACAGAAAGCATCAACAGCCCACCAACTTCTCTACAAATGGTCCAACACGGCTTAATTGAGGAAGGAATAATTAGCGAGTGTACTGGTTACTGCACGTTTTTTTCTTAGCCTGGTCACTTACTGATGTAATCCAGACGCTTATCAGTCTCAAACTTCTCAGTGCACTTAAATCTCAGACAAAAAGTTTACAACGCTCATGTACCTTAGTGAAAAACTCGATAGATTTCCGTAGTCGCCATGTTACCATAAGGGGAATGAAGATCATCGACACAAGATTATCAGAATCTAAGCTACTATGGAATCTACATGAAGAATTTCGGGGCCACTGGAATAAGATGAAAATTGTGACTGATAATTAGGGCAATGTTTGCTTGTTTTCGGGTGCAAAAAATGGACAAAGCGACTCAATAATAAACTAAACTGAGTTCCAAACCCTATACAAAGTTTATGAGGTTTCATATAGTTCCTGTCGTAAGCATGTGCCAGAATGAAATAGGGACTTCGAGGACAGGACACACTAAGACCCATAAAAGTACAGGCTGACAACAGGAATACATCATTTAACGGGTACGAGAAGGGTTTCGTCCAACCAGAATATAATGATTCATCCAGCAGGCCAACACGAGTTACGTTTGCGTTGCGCGAATCAACACTTACCTTCGTATGAACCATGGAGACACCAAGGGACGTATGGGGACCGGATATGAAGCGAGTCCTCGAGGTGCAAATCCTGCATGGACCAACAAGGAAACGGACTGGTGTTCCCTGACAATTCAAAGATGTTCTAAAATCACTACGACAGCATCGGGTAATAAGAAGTGGTTGAAACGCGGAATGGAGAAGTGTCGACCCACCGAATAACACATTGAACATACGCACATATATGTATATATGCACATTGTATATACGTAGCATACAGTGTATTTCTTATTATAATGACTGGATAATACATGGCAAGTAAATCTATCTCTTGTTAGTAAATATGCTGGATTCATTCCTATCCGTTTTCGATTACTGACGTTGACGTATTTTCGATATGATCGGTCACGCGAAAGCAGAAAAAGTCGCAATTAAACACTTGTTTCAAAATAATATTTGGTACTGGGACCGGCTGTGGGTGTACATCGATATGTTTTTTTTTCCACAGGACTGGGGCATTTTTGCAAAAAACGAAGGTGCTTCTAAGCCAGTCCGTTATCGGCGTTTACTGCCGTTTACTGCTGCACACGCAGCAAACCTGGGCTTCCATTTTTTGTTTACTGCAGTTCTAGAATAAATCTAGAATAGACTGCACACGGTTAATCAGAGTTCCCATCACTGTTATGAGAAACAAGGTCTCAGCGGTTGAATTTATGGACGCGACTAGACCGACTGACTGCTTGCTCGACCTACAAATTAACTTCAACGCTGACCATCATGCTGTTGTTAGCTTGAGCGTGCTAGCCGTGCAATTAGCCCGTTCCAAATGAGTGTCATGGGATTTTGCATGTGTCAAACCTTTTTCCTCCTAAAGCCCTATTTAATGTCTACAGATTATACGTAAACGCATGCAAAGCAAATCCTCCCTAATGCTTCTTGGATCACTGTGTTTGTAACGGGCCCATTTGACCCCGCAAAACTAATATTGTTTATTTTTTAAGAACATGGTCACAAACAAAAATTAACTGCAGGCGACGAACGTTGCAAGGATTACAGGAGAATATCGGATAAAAAAGAGAGAAGAGTCCCATTTGAATAGTAGGCTCTTCTCTGTCAATTATTTGTTATTGTATGAAACCACTCAAAATACAATATCCGAATGATTGAGCTAATGTAATGAATCCCATATAAAATCCGTTCGGACGGCAAAATGCAAACAACCGTTTGACATCGGGTTTAGAAGACCAGAGGCCCAGCGTAAGGATTTGCAATTAATGTACCAGTGAAAGATGGAAGGTTTTCGCTGCGGAGTTATTTATTAGAAAATGCCAACTGACCAGTTACAGACTATTGGATAGGGAAGCAAAACTCTCATTGCATCTGATTTACAAAAACTGAGCATCCATCTTCTCCTGAACGCGTCTTCTTGAACTTTCCCGGATATTCATTGACTCAAATCATTCATTGCTCAAATCCAAGTAAGTGCTACAAAGCGACTCCACACATTCCGCAACAGATCTCCCTTTTCAAGAGGCGCACAGCGAATTTACAAGTAGAAAACCTACTACTCGCATGCCTCCCCATCAGTACTATCACCGTTGCACCAGTAGATTGGAAGATTTGGTTAACTGTGAACAAAACATAAAGGATGTACATACATTATTATGAGGGGAAATTCAATCGGAGAAACTAGTTCTCTGACGAACGTCATGCCGTTAACGGATATTGGCGTTGGATAATATCTCAGCAGCACCCAACCTGGCCGAATGGAGTTTTTACGACCTGTCCGAATTGGGCATATATTTAGTCATCACCTGCCCAGATCAGACTAGTGGCTTCGACCAAACATGCCTATTTGGTTGAGTTGACTGGGATAGTGTTCGCTACAGAGATGACGCCTCGCGAATCAAGGCCAGCCTCCGGGTCTACAACACCAGACATAACTTTGCGGACTTTGGTTACATTTTGGATCTCATGAGTGGTGAATGCGTGTCAGACGGTGAGTATTTCCTGGATAAACTCATCGCCCACCATCCAGGACGCAGTTTATTTGGATGGATGACTGCCAAAACGGTTCGCACCTCCCGGTGTACCTACAGCTCCGATGGGATGGCATAAAAGGTCTATTTGATGAAAAAAGTTCATGTTGACTGTTCACATCAGATAAGAGCGACAAAATTAACGGACACACTAATTGAAGAAACAGGCATGAAATAACTCAACTTGGGAGTTTGACGCTTATTGGACCACATGCATGTTACTATTCTATCGACAGAACTGTTCGGAACTACTACCATGATCGGCTATAAATTCTTCAGGATTACTTTCACCCACTCTACCTGGATTTCCGTGGCGATACGTAATTTAAGGACTCTCGCTTCAGCCTACCATTACTACCACGGAAATCGTTCGTCGGAACTTGATTCTTTTCTCGTCATGACAGGAATGCACCTTACTGTGGTGTGACAGTTTGCGCATCTCAGCGACCCATTAAGATGTACTGGGAGTCGTTCCCATGACACTCACAGAGTCTCTATACCAGGTTGGTCAATGGTTAGAATTCTTACAAATACAGTCTCCTGGCCCTCTGGGTCGGTATTTGGAACAAGTGGCGACTTGTTACGTAGAAATGGTAATGCATTTGCATTTCCCGCCAAACACCGCTGCCTTGCGGTTAGGCTTTTGAGACAAAGCATTGGTTGAGGACCCTCATCTTGTTCCTGTCTAGTTGTGAGCGTTCTGATAGTATCACAGCCCACGTGAAACCATGATCCTACGTCTAACAATAAACTCATGCCACATCAGAGGTTGCATGGTGCCATCAGCCGGGTCGCCTTACTTGCTACATAAAGGAGGGCGGATAAGCGAAAACAGACTATTACTGATGCCTCCATTCTTTCTTTCACATGCTTTTTCTTCCCCTTTCCTCGGCCCGTTAGTAAGTCTTTCCTTGTAGGCACAGCACTTAGGACTGATGATTTCATTTGTCTTTCATCGGTTTTGCGTGCAGCATCTGCTTATCACATTGCGCCGACACCCTCAGGTATCTCCAAATCAATCTTCACACCTCGACACCCAATCTATCTGGCCGCATCCAATGTCCACACTCTGAAGCAAGCAGGACAACAAGCTGCTCTTGCTCTCACATTGGACTCGCTTGGCACTGATTTGTGCTGTGTCTCAGAAACAGTAACTCAAGATGCAAGCAGATTGGCTGAGCGAACTGCCCCATCACTCTTCACTAGCTTCCGGCTACACACCACTGGGCCACGCCTATCTGAAATATGCAGACGACATCGATCTCGTCTTCGAAGAGGACAGGAAGACGCAGGTGTATTAGGATGGACTGACCAAAGTCATCTCGTCCGTTGGGATGCATTGTGCGCCCACAAAGTGTAAGGTCATTCTGTTGGACATGCAGTCACTGAATACGCCACTTACAATCTATGGAGAAACACTGGATGTTGTGGAGCGTTTTTCTTATCTTGAAGGTTGTATTAATTCTGTTTGTAGTGCAATAGATGAGGTCAATGCACAAATCTGTAAGGCCCGAGGCGCGTTTGCTAATTTAAGACACCTATGGGCCTGAATCTCAAGCGAGATGTTGATCAAGCTACAGTGCGGGCTGTTTTGTTGTATGTCTCTGAGACTTGGCATATTCGAGCAGCGGAACTGAGACTTCTTCGAGTGTTCGACAATAGTTGTCTCATAACCATAGCTAGTGTGAGCCGGTGTCGGCAAATCCGTAACGAGGCAACTAGAAAGCGACTTTTCGGTTATGCAACGAGTACTTCCATTGAAGAATGTGTCCAGCACCAGAAGCTGCGTTGGAAGGGACGTGTTCCGTATGTCGAAACCATCGTTTGCTGAAGAGAGTGCTGTTTTTCATGCCCAACTCAGAGTGGCGGAATCAGAGAGGTGGCCAACCTTTGACGTGACAAAGGGGAATGAAGGGGATCACGAAACGCTTGGGTGCTGTCGGTGCTACTCACCATCCAGGATGGGAAGGCGTGCTCCACACTGCACCTGGTTGGAGAAAAGCAAGATATGGTTCCAACTGATGTCAGTGGCGATCTTGTTGTCAGTTTCTATACAGGTCTCCTAAATAAGTGTCTGGAAGTGTAGGCGGTTCGGAATGTTTGTAGTAAGCAAGCAATAGGTCCCTTCCTCTCTGGATGCCGATCACTGACGCTCCCTTATTCCACTTTTCGTATTTTCTATAACTCATTTTCGTGATTACCGATTTTGGCGTCATTATGTGCTCCGGATGTGAGTAGCCTGGTGGTCGGATCTGCGCATGTTATTCAACTACACGAGAGAATCAACTCCTTAACGAGAAGGGACACATCAGCTGCCACATGCTTCCACGACCTTTCTATTTAAACTAACATTTAGCAACATGGTCTCACAAAGACGTGAGATCTGAACACACGTATCAGTGACAGTTGTCCGTACACATTACGCTTTAATCAGCATTAAGTTAGCGGATAAAACACGCTGTCGTCACGCAAAAATATACTTCAAAGAAACAGCAGCCAGCTGGAAGAAGCAAACAGACAAGCGAATACGCGTTGCAGATAAAACAAACTACCAACTATAGTAATTCCCGCCAAATGAAACACGCAGGAAAAGTTGTGGAAAGTAAGATACTGAACGCTCAAAGCAGTCTGCAGCATACTGCACAGATTTATAAATGTGACATAGTCTATTTTGTTGTTCACCATATTCTGGATCTCTCACAGTACAAACAGCCAGGAAACAAATGCAGCCTGCTCCTTGCACTTTTCGCTACCATCCATCGAGCGTGAAGACCTATCCAGTGTTTTGGTATCTTTGGATGTGTCCACGTGAGATCGGTCTTTAGCTTACCTCAACTTTGGAAACCAAATACAATCTCTATTTTTCTCATCCTGCGCCAGCTAAGCTCTTAGACACTTGGTGGGGGAATCGGAAACTCACTGAATTATCCTTGTTTGTGATAATAAAACCTGAGATTATAGTCATGCATTTAAGGAAACTACAAACGTGTAAGGCTTGTGGAATGCCTCAATTGCCGGTTTCATATGTGGGCTGAGGTTGGAAATTTTTAAAGCAAATGATGAGATACGGCTAAAACGATATACCATAATTTGGTAGGTTTAATATGCTGCATTCCGCCTGGAGTTCAGCCACAACCGAACATATTAAATGTTTGAATATTGTAAAAATGCGCGACGGAGAATTTTGAAAATGCTAGTTCATTCAGGAAAAGTAGTAATACTTGTCGAACCAGTCGTCAATCATTAAGGGGCATCTTACAGTTGTGAGACAGTGAGCGTCAAATTTGACCGGATACTTATGGCAAAGTGCATCCCAGTGGATTCCGTGTAGTCTAGTCTCCCTGAGCCTCTCGTTTGTGTAGGTGAAAATACTGTCCCGTTGCTATGTTGCAATCAATTCGAGTAGTTTGCTATTGAGATATTCAAGGTCGAGCCACGAACTAATAACTTGTAATGTTTCGGGAATATCTCCGAGGTTCCCTTTCCCTACAGTTCGTTGCTCCTTTGAGTTCGTGAAATACAATCTACAAGAAGTGTGAGGCAAATGAGAACGGCTCGACACTGTCACTGTCACTGGGCCGATAACTACGTGACTGCCAGTGACTGCGAGGAAATGCTACCTAATATTACGCTTCGGGAATTAGCTTACAAACCGTTCATCAACAGTCGAGGAGACATCATTAGTGCGCGGTTGGGTGAGTGCTTCCCCCTTAACTGCTCATATTTACACAGCTTTTGAAACTGCCTGAGATCTGTTGATGTGGCTGGCCATTTAGAAATAAACTTTCACGCAATCCCGCGTGTAGATTTGCGATATCAGCTGCGTTGTGTTCTGGAATCCCCGCCTTCGATTGATGCGTCATACCTTGTTCTGACTGGTCGGTTTGCAATTGGTGTTGCGTTGAGCTCCATGTAATTTGATTGGTTTTATTGGTGGTTTCTATTTTCATGACTTTTTCTTTGACTGATCATTGCATAAAACCAAGGCCATAGATCATAGACTGTCAAACGTCTCCTGACTAACTGAAGAGTCGTGGAGCCTGATGAAGTTTGGACTAATCAACGTAATATCGTCTATTTCGGCGGTCACCGTATTCTGGATCTATCACAGTACAAACAGCCGGAAAACAAATGAAGTAGCAAATCTCACCCACATATTCACTTTTCATGCTTACGAAATAAACGGACGATTTCAACTGTATTCTGACGGTTTGATACAATGGATAGTAGAAATGAACGACAATGAGCTCAAAAACAGTTCGATTGGACAAAGTCTGACCACAATTTTCTCGGCCTTGTGCAACCTTAGTACAGACGATCCCAACACGTCTGCGTCTGAAACATGTTGTGTTCCTCCTCGGATACACTCGAATAAATCCGACCTCATTTGGTGTCTGGAGCGATTGGGCCACATTGGGACCGTTCCCGTTGTTCGGGAAGCCCAGAATCATTCCAGATCGCTTCCTGTTTATCCGCCTAGATACAATCATTCGGCCCTATACGTTGATGATCCCCAGCAATCTGACAGCCGGATTGCTTGTCGCATGCGACTGGAAAGACGAGCAGACATGTATCAACTGTTGTTGCAGTGGATCCGGATAGCCGAAGAGCACAGAATAGTATGGTGGCTGAATTCCGGGTCACTGTTGGGGGCAGTGCGGTGAGTAACTGTGGATTTTGCCTTCACTATTCATCAAAGGTTTTTATCTGGTCTTGTCGACTAGGCAGCTAACTTTTCTTCGAGATTTACGGACGACAGCTGTCAGCGTTTGTGCAACGTTTGTGTGCAGTCATGGAGTTATCTGTATTGTGCGAGGTGTTTTTCATTTTGTGCTCTCTCTCTTTTCTTTCGTTACTTTTTTTCGCCGAGTACGATATGTCGGTGGTTGCAAGACTGCCATCACATTGGTCGACCATATTTTGCCGTTCCGTTGATTTCTCCGTGCTTTTTTATTTATTACACTCACGTACCAACTCATCTCCTCGATCAACTTCCGGGGAAGAAGCTATGTTCTCAAAAATTTATTTGACAGGATGGATTATCCAACACGGCATTACATCAAATAATCATGTATGGTCCAGTCGCGAGGCCTCTCTTTATTTAGTTTGGGAAATTATACTGACTTCCCGGAACAGTTTTGTTGGAATGTTTCTTCTCCTCCAAGACGCCACAAGTAACCATCAGTTCACGGCATCTTGCCCACGGTTTATTCTGTGTGTTGCATCGCAACCGGGGCTTCCTTAAGCTCTCGCGGCAACTCATCTTTGCGCATGTCCTACTGAGACTCTGAACACAGATTTCTGCCTTCACTTCGTGTTAAAGTCTATGCTGTTTGGCCGAACATACCCCCAAAAGGTTCATTTTCTAGACAATAAATTTATGATCTTCACGCAAGTGCAAAAATATTCACATGCCACTCTGGTACGGAGACTGCACTTTTAAAATCAACCGTACAGACTATGTATTTGCATATTCCACTTGAATCACAATTCATTAATGAAAACTCCGTTTAAGTCTCCCTCATTCAACCTGAATTTCGGTACATTCCCAGCACCACAGTGTGTATTGGAAAGTCAAACCCCTCCTGGATGGATTAATCGGCCAGTCCAACCATAGGATTTCAATAGCACTAGCAGCGCACCTAAGCGTTTGACGTGGGACAAGGCGAACAATGTGCTTGATCTGATAATATATCCTGACAACTTTCGTTCTGCGTCATTTAACGGCTTCTGTATATCATAAAGGTCTGAAATAGCCATTCAGACACGGAAGGGTTTAACATTTTTGAACAAGTAACGTGAGTCCGTTGATGCACCTTCTTGTCCTGGACTTTACTGAAAACAACTCATCAATACATTGTAATCGAGTCTATACTGGCAAGGGGGTAATTACTTAGGAGGGCGTGCGTCTGAGAAACCTACACAGTACCCAATGCACTCGCGGGTTTTTTGTTGCAGTACGGTGGACAATAACTATCCAGCAAAATGTTTGTGCCTCTTAATCCTTCTAGGAAGCAGGTTTTTGTAATCCAGGCTGAAAGGGATTGGAACACGTGGAAACAAAGATATAAGGATTAGCAATCTCCTATAAAACATCAAGTTCACTGTAAATAAGTTCACAGTTTTATTTGCTTCCACTCAACTAAGTACCCTGGAATTGTCATATCTCTAGATTAAACTGCACACTTATTTTACTTTCACTTTTTGATCTGCTACACACAGAACTCAGGTTGTCGGCAGAAAGCTTGTGAAAAAATTTTTGGATCCACACCAGTCTGTGCCAAATTCTCTAATTTGAGTGTGTGTGTATGTGAGCATACTTTCGACTGAGTTCTTCAAACTTTGACTTCCACTTTCCTCCAGACTTTCATTAGTGTTGACTTCAGTTCGTCCATCCGAATGTTGGCATTGTATAAAAGCCTGGTCGGCATGCTGAACGCGGTTTCCGAAAATTTATCTCCGCACTCTGTGTATGCCTGACGTTACCAAGTAGGAGATTTGAGGTAACCAATCACGTCAATTGTCCGGAATGAATGGAAGCCACTGGGTTTAAACACATTCCAATGGAAGAGTTGTGGCAGCCGAAATTATAAACCGAAAATTTGTCTACAAAATCCAGCCATATAAACAACCAAGAAGAAACTTCTCGTCTCTTGATCAGCAGCTCAAAGACATCAATTGCTGTCTTCCAGTGGCCTGTTTTGCTTGAGTCGGATCTACCGTATAACCTTCACGCTCTCTAAGTTGAGTGAAGAATATGTCAGTCGAACTCTGTGAAGACAAATATGCACGCCAAATCAGTTTTGAAAGCGAAACATTCTGGCTGTCTTCTTCAATCATTAAATTACCAGGCTTGGTGACTAGTGCTCAAGGTACTATTACAGATGTCAGTTCGGCATAAAGGGCTATTTATAGTGTTTTCGACAGTTCATCATTCAGATGAATTAAAACTCCATGTCTCGCAGTTAATAAGCACTTGATGGTACCGAAAGTGATGTCGATGCATATAAGTTCGTTTGACCGAAACCTTGTTGTACAACAGCATTGTATCAATCCGTCAACAATCTGTTTAGTGCACCATCTCCTTCCCTAATATTCATTCCGCCGCTACTTTATTTGAAGTGTCAATCACCAAGAAGGCGTTAAAACTCGGAATAAGAATCGTTGCACTGGACAAGCGTGAACTACGCTCATGTCACTCATTCTGGGCTATCTGATTTCAGACAAAAGGACTTCATTCCTTTCGATCATGATGCCGATATCGCTGTCCTGGGATCCTACGACAGCACAATTGAGAAACTGTCCGCTAGATGGTTGGATAACATTTATGTCAAGGCAAGTTACGCCTTAGTACTTTCTCACAGTATAAGCTTTCATTAATGCATACAACCTTCTGATTCTTGATTTGACGATTTACAATCAGAACACTAATAATGTCTTCGTTTTTGGAATGCTTTCTTTAAATGACTCAGAATCTTCTTTTCAAAGTTTGACGTTGAGAAGATTGTCTTGCAGTCGGTCGAGAGTGGATGCAGTTTACTTGAACAGGTTTCGCTCATTTGGTGATTTTTCTCACAATCAGGGGAATAACAGCATGACTTGTCGCAAAATGCACCGGTACATTAACGGAGCTTTTAAAACGTTTTTCAGAATCACTGTTGAACCTGTTTTGTAAACCTTATTTTCAGAAGATGCCTAAAACCGGCAAAATATGTCGGAGTTTAGCATTCACCAGGAAAACCTGCGCCGTAGTTTCGTGCCTTGAGTGGACAACTTTCTCTTGTCAGCCTTATTATTTTGTGTCATACAAAACCACCCCCAAAGGAAAGATACATTGGATGTGATACGGGACCACTTTCTTCCTGGAAGTCTAGTTTAACTCATTCTGAAGTGACTACCTTTGACCAGTCTCCTGGGGAACTATAACCCTTTACATCCGCCAAACTCGATTACTGTGTACTAAACAACATTATTAAATTACCCTATCTTCTTACTCAAATTATTGTGAAGCCCCATGGAAGAAATGAGACTTTTATCGTGGGAAATACTTCATGATACAGTTTCAAAGAAGGGTATATCTGTCGGCCATCGTATATTGGCCGCTGGAGAATAACGACCATCCGTATCAACTTTTGAACTCTATCGTAGTAGGTTTCACGAGGACCGCGCTTGTGTAGCTGGAGCTGTGCTTACCTTAGCTCTATCCTCAGATGCTTTTTAAAAGTGATTCCAATCGTTCGTCACAACCAGGACACCTACTGGCTCGTCGTTCGATGAGTCGGGCACACCAATCACATCGATCAAGTGTGAACACGTTCGCCTGTTCAGACGTGATAATTCATATGCATCCAACGTGCGTTGGTGAAGTAGTGGCTACATGCTCGCCTCGCATGTCATATGTCCGGGGTTCAAATCCCGGCACGGCCATTGGCCACTGCTGGCCACTGCTGATGTGCTCTAATAAGAGCGAAGCTCGAGCCCAGTACTTCCCTTTGGTGTGAACTCACCGGTATAATTACGTCAGAACAGGAACACGGTCTTTCAAACGTGAGTGGTGTGGCTATGGGCAAAATACCTATCCCGCAAAACCCCAAGGTCGTTCGACGCTTTGGGCCCCTCACACAAAATAAATAAATCGAACACATCCAAACACTGAAATACAAAGTGGAAATAGTCCATAGTCTATGTGTAATATATGGGTACCCGATGGACGACGGCCTTTGAACACCATCTCACTTATCTTCACTAACAGTGTGGACTCTTTGACAAGAATTGACCAAATCGTTCCACTGGCAATATGAGGAAAACGGAGCATGAAGCTGCCTATTCCATTAGTCGATGAATCGAAAAGTTAGCAGCATGTTTGACGTCGAAATAAGCGTATATTGTGTAAGCCCCAGGGTTATATCAATCAGAAAAAGTCATGTAAACATTTAGTATGATTACCTTGATTAGAAAATGACCAGCTAGCTGCCGGATAATCACTCGCTGATAGATGGAGTGTCGTATTCTTTATCGTCAAGTTATTGAATTCAAACAGTTGGAGCCATCCTAAGAACAAGATACCGTCAATTCGTCTACGAACATCTGCAGGACACTTCAATTCCGACTTATTCAACCACATTTTCTTGGAATCAGGAAATTCCATGCGTGTTGTCGGGACACCATCTTTTTCCTGAATTCAAGGAAGCTGTCTCAGGTTTATCATATTCAAGCTTCAAATTGTTGTGGTCGCTGATAGCTAGACGCCGAGAAGAGACTAAACCCTACCATGGTGTGACGATTTATTTGCCTCCTCGACTCAGTGGGCTATGCTGTGGGTTGGAAAATGTCTTTTACCACGTTTGTCAATAGTTAGAGCTATAACCAACACAGACTTCTGGTCCTCCAGTTTGGGGGTCATAACATATGTAAAGACCCGTTCTCCAGAAATATTTATCTTGTGCTCAGACTTTTGGGCCAAAAGCTTTGATTGAAGTGTATGGTATATATGGTATATATAATCACTGTATTCACTCACATGCCATTGCTGCATAATAATATGTCCCAGTTTATCATTGTCACCGCTTTTGTCATCGGTATCGAGGTGCGCCAGTGGTTGAAGCGCCAAACTTACTGAAGTGAATGTCCACCGGTATCCTGCCTAAGCTTGGAGAAACCGGCAGGATTTCGGGCCTCAATTTTCACTCGAGTCCCACGGTAGCTCACCACAGAAAAGGTGGTACGGCTGGGAAATAACAACCAGAAATGATGGTGGCTCTTTCCTGTACAGATCATCCCCACCACAATGACAAATGGGCGAGATCTCTCAAACACCCTTGCTGGAACCATCACCAAAAATGGGTTTCTGCCGCCACAAATCCGATAATGGAAATTCACAGACCACGGTGAAGTTATCCTCAACATTACGGACTCTGTTTCCGTTCAATCGCAGGGGTATTTTAATCCTGAATGTGTTGCTCTCCAGTCACTTTTGTGTTGTTTAATTGTGAAACAATAGCAACAGCTTTGTATACCTCAGTAGAGAGAATGGTCACACCGATAAAGAATTACTTTCCTGTTCCTTCCAACACATCAAAAACGTTTACGCAACATTGAAGACAGGTATTTAATAAGACCCATTTCCGGAAAATTCTACTTCCAGTTCTATTGCGATTCTCTAAACATTTGTGACTTGACACAACCGATATCATGCGAATCATTCTTTTGTATTCTTGGTGTTTTTTTTTAAGTTTTTGAGTGGGATAAGACAGGATGAGTGATCTGGATATCAAAATGGCATACATTACCTAATTGAAGCTCATCGATTCCTGGATTTTTATTCCCATAATCGTGAACTAGTCACACCGACTCCGGTGTGAGCCTGTTACTTTTATTCGTCCTCCTTGGCTATTCGCTGATGTTCATTGGTTTACACTAGAACTTGTTTACTTAGGATGGAAGATGAAAAATTAGTTCTCCGTTATGTGCCTCGGTGATCCGAAAGCTTGTGACTCATTTATGAGATGGTATGAAGGACTTCTCACGAGTCACTAGGTAAACCAGTCTGCCGGATCGATACTAGCTGAATACTTAGTTTATCAGTGCTGCGTAAACATTCAAGAGGAAAACGAGAAAGTATGAGCCACTATGATCACACACTAAAAGTCATGTCTAAGGCTCACATGAGAAGATTCTAGTGTGGGGGTGGTGTACAAAACGCACAAGTAAACAATCGAGTGAGTCACTTTGCCTCCGCAGTCTGTAACCACAATTTGCCAAGAACTACTCCAAACACTGATACCGGCCCAAAGTGTTCAATTACTCCAGGCATTTGCTCGGCTTTTCACTTCCATATCACTCACAGATGCACCACAAAATTCTCGGAAACTGACATTCGTATAGGCTATGTTTTTGAATCCCTAGCTGGCACTTTTGTGAATCCAGATGCCGCGTTTGTATGTTTGTATCATCACTCATAAAATGTTGTTTTACGGTGGTATATACTGTTCGAAATTCCGTAAATTGTTTCTACGGGGCCGAATTCGGTACCCCTGACAACCAGACTGTTATCAATTAAACTAATGTGAATTATAATTGCCCTGGTTTTCCCTATTAGTAAACATGGTGGTTTGAACAGCCCAGTCACGTTTTATAGCAAAGGATGTCACCCTAGTGTGTTTTCAGTCATTTCATTTAACTAGATCCATCCAAACTGTATATTTATGATGGCCCATCCTAGAGCTGACAGTCAAATCCTCATGTTACATGACAGTTGAGTGGTAAAGTGTTTTTCAAAACTCTCTTGAAGTGATGATCTATTAATCGGTTCCAAACGTTTTACAACAGTTTGAACATGTGTAAGACCATTACGCCCGACATTTTCGTAATAATTTTCGTAAAAACCAGTGACGCACTATGTAATTTTTGCGCGCATCACTTTGCAGAAATTGGGTCATCAGACTACTTCCACCGCCGTCGATGTATCACTAACAAACTGTGTAATGGCAAGTCGTGTATTTTAGTAGGATTAAGAGGTTTCACTGGAAAATTGGTGATATTGGCTCTTTCCCAATCCGAATATAACTTCTAATGCATTTCGAGTTGCAATTTTGGATGATTTCGTTTGAACGAACACAGTAAAATGCCTGGAACATTCGACTGATTTCAATATAGGATGAATGTAGCTACAAACCTCGTTGAAGAGCGTTCTTATTCTCAAAATTGCTTGTTCTTGCTTCTAAACTTTCTGCCACTAGAATCTCCAAAAAGTAGCTTAGTTCATATCACTTATGCTTCTCTCGGTCACGTATCAATCGGATGGAACTGGCCTATTTTCCGTCTGTATTATCTACTTCATACTCTCTACTCTTCTCAAAACAAATGAATCTTGTCGGAGGTTTTCTTGCCGATTTTGCCAAAATAACGCACTCGGTTTCGTGATCCGCAATAATATTTCAAAAACCCGCTTGGTCCTAGATTTAATTTAATTTAATTTAATTTAATCAGTTTGGAAGTGTGACCTTGGTCGAGTTGCTGATAAGGCCGACAGTGAATCAAGTTCATAAACCTATTAACCTCATCAAAAGTGACCTGGAGTCTACTGATCTTTTTTCACTGTGATAATTTCGCTAGCCTGTTTGTGTTCTTCTGCCAAAATATTTGTTTGTTGTCACGCTCTAACCCTGATTCTGAAAGTAAATGGAGAGTAGATAGCTGAAAATAATTGAATCAAGTCTTTTTGTAGTTCATGAATGAAACTGGACGCATGAAATTACAACTCACCATAATCGAAGTCCATCTGCTTACAGAAGCACTCACAAAAACCCGGGCAGCCACTGTCCAAGGCACAGTCACCAAAGCACAAACTTATTCCACGACAACACATTGATGGTTCCGCTTCTATTAGTAACAAAGAGTTTGCAACGAAACTGCCAGGCTTGGCGAATAATTCAGCCATCCTCCACAGGAACTGTCTTCCATGGCGAAGGAGTCTTGAATCTGTGCTTGCATGGTGGTGCGGAACTGCGTGCGCACTTCTCGGTCCAGGTTTTCGGAAAGCATGTCAAAACTCTTCATTCACACTTAACTGGTCGACTTGATTATCGGACTTTAGTTGTCTGAACAGTGGGCTGGAAATACAGATTACAAAATGGTCTGGTAGACAAAATTCAATATAGCACGGTGCTTCGCACTTCTGCTTAGTACATTCACCAGTGCATTTTGCCTATCAACAAACGAAGCATGGGCAATATGTTGGACTATTAATGTTGCAAAAAGTTTACAGTCAGCAACCTTCCAATTGGTCTGCTAACGAAATGCCGATGATTGTACTTCTTCACCAATTCTCTGAATTTCACGCAGCGATGGCATCGCCGACAAAATCCCCAAAATTGCTGATAATCACACCAGATATTGCTGGTTTTTTATAGAACAGAACATAGAGTTACATTACTGGCGAGCTTGGTCAAAATCTGAGTGACACCGTTGTAGAAATCAAAGAAGATAGCGAGGACCTGGTCTGTTGATTCATATATAGGGTTAATGTCTAGGCCAACCATTCGCAGAAAGCTAAATTTGGTGGCCGACCCGAGTCACTTTTGCTAATCCGCCTGGGTTCATCTAGTTGGTAAGAACTCTTGACAAAGAGATTCTTTTGACAGAACACACCACCCAAAGTTTGCTGAAAGTTCTTTGAGTTCCCATGACCAGTCTTGTCCTTAGGAGGGACAACGAGAAAACAGGCTTGCCGAAGTCACTGTCCTACTAATTCACCGCCAGGCCTACAAACACCGAAAAGGGTGGGATGTTCAATTACTGGGAGTAGTGTAGTCATTGCAGACTCACTTGTGACTTTCCGTTAATAGTAGTGTATTCTGTCTTGTCGACGGCGAATATTTTAGACCTGTATCCATCACGTAGATGGAAGCACTTTCCACAGAAGTAGTTAAAATTTTGCCACTTTTTGCTTTCTACCACTTGTTTATTGGTCCGGAGGAACATAACCAGGAGCATTAGCTCTATGTCTTCTCCAAGATTTGGTTGACTTAATGGGGAGATTATGGTATCAAATACAATCCAGCCTGTTTCAGTCTGCCGCTTATTCAGAGGGTACTCTATATGAGAAGGTTATTCCATCAGCCAAAGTGAGACTGCGCAGGTGAGTGACCAATCCACCCAAAGCATGGGTAGCATGGATGGTTGACACAAAATATGGATCAAGATAGGACCCACTTGGGAAACATTATGTGGTTCTTGTACTTACTAAAGAGCCAATTATTTGTGACTGTGTTTATGGTCTTATAACACCGGTACACTTAAATATCACACTAGTCTTTTCATGAGAGTAGTAAAGGTTGACTTTCAATCACCGTGTACTCCGCTCATTGTTCCAACAAGTACAATACCAGACAAAAGATGTTCAAACCTATCGCGCTCCTGAAGGTCATGTGAAGAGCCTAATTGTTTGGATTTCCACACGTTGGACCAACCACGGTTTACTTCAAGTTGTACACAATGTTGACGGAAACTCGTCTACTTGATGGGCCCCAACAAGGGTGAAACCGGCCGTGGGCTGTCAAAGAATTTTCAGCAACCTTATGAGTAATGCATCACGATTTACTGTTTTTGGATCAAAATGCAAGCTTGGTTTGCTTTTGTGGGAGTGGGAACGAGAAGATTTCCATTATGAACTCATACTTATTCACAGCTTCCGTTTGCGCTCAACTTAGTTCCAATACGACAAGGCAAAGGAATCTAAATGTGCACTTTGGAATCGCTGATCAAACTCGAAAAATTATAACCCCTGGCAAAGTGGCTCCAGGTGACGCAGTTTTGTCTGCTCAGCGCTTACTTAATACCACTCACTAAAGCCAGAGAAGGTTACACTTTGCACTTTGCCAACCGGAATGCTATATTGTGATTCGTTACTTCACCAACCCTGACGCATTCTTTCTTTGCATTCCAGCCGCTTCTTATTGCCAGACGCTGCCGTAGGGATTTCGGGATATGTTTGAACTGTCAAGGATACCCAGCTCGTTACCCCATCGACCCATGCCTTTTCTGTATTCCAATAGCTCGCATCGTCTCCGGCCCCTTGACTTTCTTCGACGTATTTATGGTTCATGCAAAGACGATCATAGATATCAACAACCCAAATGCGACAAGTATCGGGCTTCTAGATGAATCTGTTGACTCCGATTATTCGAAACCTCTCTCCTATTCGTTGGATGACGTTTTTCCATTGTCCACCTGTACTTTTATGGGTCTCGATGTGCCTTGTCCACGAAATGCCGACTATGTATTAGCACATACTTACGGTAGTGATTATTTGAAACCTCACATGCTTTGCAGCCAGAGATTTGGTCTTTGGTATCCCCTATAGTTTATCGGTTTCTTCTTTTGTCCTTTCAGAAATGTAATAATTATCAATGCGTTAATTCATAGCTGCACAGAAACTTTCAGCAAAACTTCAGTGTTACTCTCGAATGTGATAGTCTTATGACGATGGCTTTTTGTGCTTCGTTGTTATGTTACTGGCCTCAGAACTCAATCAATTTTTGTTCAGAAAGCATGGTGAACGTTTGGTTGAATGTTAAACATAGGAGGATGATCGACGTTCAAATCCCTCAGATGTGAGTTGTAACGTAATGGAAACAGGCAATAGATACCTGTTGGTGTTCATTCTTCTACAGGTCACCACTGATTTTTGGTCTATTCAAAACTGTTCCACACGAAATCGCACACTAAGTCCCTTTTGAGGTGCTGAGAAACAGGTTCTGTGAACTTACAGACCCAATGACTACAAAGTGCTCTTATGTGCATAATACCAAGAAATGGGCAGAGCCAAATTTGAGTGATTAGCTTTTCAAATCAAAATTGATTACTGCTTTCTTCCTCGTGATGAACTCTCGGGTGGGTTCACTTTGTTCATGGAAATATGCAATAAATTTTCCGCGAAGCCGCTGTTTCAGAACACTTGCTGGAGAGTGCTTAACTCGCAGAGTCGTCGACCGCCCTCCGAGCACATTCTATTATCTTTCATTCCTTATTAAGCGGTTTAGAGATTTCCCATGTGATAAACCCATGATGTTTTCAGACATATTCGAAGGAAACTTGAATCCCTTTCTATTTATTATTCAGGTGTCCCAAGGAAAGACCACCTCCGTGCGTGAGTCTCGTATATTACACACAACTCTCACGACATTTTCAAGTGACGTCTCTCCAACGCTAGATTTCTACCGGGACACAGCAGAACATCTCAAGAACTTAGGAACACTTCAAGATTGCTTTACACTGGGCGTCTATTACAGCGTTCCTCTGATGGACGCGCTAAACTGTGACAAATCGTACATCTGTTCGGAGTCTCCTAGTCCCCTTTGAAGTTGTCATGCGCTTCTCATTCCGGTAGACACCAAACGAAACTATTCGCAAGCATCTCCTCTCGTCACTCTTTTGTGAGTCGCCGTGACTGGGTGAGTGTGAAGAAAAGATCTACGGCTAACGAGACTTTATTGTTACCAAAGTGAGGCATTTCAACAATAGGCATTTTAAGGTACGCAGCCACGTGCTATTTGCGGTAGTTGATCCTTCATGCTGTCGTGCTTGTTTGGCCTCCTTGGTACCGTTATTCTCGCACTTTTCACAAGGGAATAGGAAAGGGTGCTGAGTTGGTTACACTTTTTGGCTTCAAAAACACAGTACCGAAGACGCCTGCGCTAATGCTGGTGTTCGAAAATCTTTATCAGTGTTTTTGGAAGCAGAAAAGGACACATAGGCAGTGTGCTGAACTGCGAAAATTAGACTTTCTTTTATTGTCTCCCCCAACTTGTTTTTTTTTCATACAACCGCAATCTCCTCTATGTGTCTGGCATTGATGATCTCACTGTTTATATTTGTGCCCATCAACCTGATACCAAGAAATTGCCCTTCCTTCACCAAACCCGTTAATGGCCTGTCTTTGATTTGTGCAGATAAACCATGCATTTTGGATTTTTCCTTGGTCTACTTACTTTTTTGCTCTATGTTCATAGGGCGCACAGGCTAAATTATGCCCGATAGAGAGCACTGTTTTCTTCTGTTCCATGACCCTGCTAGTTTTGCCGGACGGATCCTCGTTTCTCATGGTTTCACCACTCCAGAAAAGCCAAAGAAAAGCAGTCACAGAAAACGTCTTGGTAAGAGCAAGTATTGTGCAAGGCGGTCTGAATGTATGCACATATTTTCCCTGTGATAAAAGCGGAAGATGTTTTAGTTAGGTAATCAACACCTCTATATTTAGGGGAGATACGGTGCTTCCTTCCAGAGACGAATTTATTTCATGTAAATTTTGACTGCAACGGCCACACACTCCAACATCCTAAAGGTTTGCCATGGCTACCGGTATGTGGCATCATACGTTGAATTACTTTTGAAAACCATGGGTTTGAGGCATACTAAAATACACCTGCTTTGCGCAACAGCAGTAGAACTCAGGCAGTTACCCGCTAAGATCGTGGGCTGAACTAATCCCTTAATAGAGAAGGTTACACTTTGGAGTTGTTGGCTTCGGTGTAACTGCTTTAGGAAAAGAGAATCAAGTGATGGTTTGGTGAATCGAAGCACAGCCAAACGGAATTAAAAACTTAAAAATGATCCGAGGAAAGTACAACAAACGAGAAACGAGCAAGTTTAACTCGAATCTTCCTCGTCAGGGATAGGTCAGACGTAAAAATCCAGTTGCAAAAGTTTTAAAATTCCTACTGGCTAGCTACAGTTTTTTCTGGCCTTGAACTTTACAGGACAACCTACGGGAGCATCGTTTCAGGTTTACAGCGATATATCTTAAACCCTGGATTAAACGAACCACTACAAAGTGAAACTTACAAGTGTCCAACCTGATCATAAGGGTTTTTGTACTTTTCTTCCGTATATGCCCCCATCCAGGAGGTGATCAGGATGGAGTCTACAGGTAGTCCCCGAATGTCACCTCATCAACTTGATAAACTGAACTCCCCATTCAGCCGGAATAGCCTCAAAATCCGAATACATGATGGCAAACAGGTGTGGAATTTAATATGTGGGCGGTTGGGGGTTACAGCCAGGAATGAACGACCGGATTCTATACAAGAACTCAAGGGCTGTAGAACTTCCACAATGATATATGATCCGCCTCTCATAAGGTTACTATTGCGATCTCGAGGTATCCAATTTGCAGACATGAACACATGGATTATCTCCTTGTGGATAAAAAGTCCCATTATAAGCTAGGTAGTGCGTGGATTAACTGTGGATTAACTGTCAACCAAACCTGGTGTAACGGTGGATTCTACTGATGAGTTATGTGAGTAGTGTCTACTCGTGGAGCGCTTCACGTCTCTCGAAAAGTGATATCTATTACGGCCTTTGTGGGGTCGCTTTGTAATATTTGCTTGCAATTGAGTAACAGTCAATGAATATTCAAGGAAGTTCAGAAAGACGCGTTCAAAGAAAAGAGGAGTATACAGTTTTGTAAACAAGATGCATATGAGAGTTTTGCCGTCCTGCCTAATAGTCTGCGGCTGTTCAGTTGGTGTTTCGCTAATAAACAACTCCGCAGCAAAGTCCTTCTTCCTTTCACTGGTATCGACCGCTTGTCAGATCAGCCAGGTTTATAGAGGGATTCAGAGATTGTCGTTCACGGATTGACCAGTTCGGTTGCGTTATTAACTCTGAAAAATAGTGAAAAATATAAAGACTATGGTAGGACCTTCGGGTTTAAGTATTCGTCAAGACTGTTGTGTTGAAACCGGTGCACTCTTATCTCCTGAGGTCAAGAAACTTAGTACAGGCTACATCGAACCTCAGAGGAACCTTGCGATGCGAATATCTTCGACAGGGTCCATGTAGATGGATGGGGGCCCAGAAGATCCAATTCTACGAGGATCAACAATCTGAGTGACATGAAGTGAAAAAAATGTCCGTGGACCAGAAATCAGTATCTACAATACATTCAGAATGCCCCAACTGATGGACGGCTGAGAACACCTGGAGACCTACCAGATGTTTTGAAGGTATATTATTCAACATCATACAGCAAACCATCCAACACACTTTTGGACTAACTTCCTTGTGCCTCATGATCCCCTATCCGGTTAGACCAGTAGTGAAAAATAAAATTCAAACGGCAACAGCTGAAATGCGAGGCAGAACGTCTGCAGCAGAAGACGGATTGCCTGCCAAAATGCTGGTAATTAGTGGACCAGTTGTGATTTTCATTTGGTTCGCATAAACGTGGGCTGAAAAAATGCTGCAGAGGTGTTCACTGACGCCACAGCCATACCACTGTTCAATAGAAAGGGTGGTCGGTAGAAACTATCAAAGTATAGATATTCTGCTTACCTGAGGTAATCCTGACAGACTTTAAGCGCATCCTGCTGAATACGGATATTCCATAGTGTTNAGAACCTGTAGGCTTACCGCACGCGCCATCATTGATGATGTCTAAGCTGTTCGTTGTCTGCAGCAAAAACACCAGGAAACCAAGCAACCGTCGAAATATTTGTCCGTACATTTCAACAAAACCTTTGATTTCATAAACTGGGAGGCGTTTTCCGAAGTCTGCCGTACTAGAATAACATTTGTTCTGGTATACGGTCGAGTATGTCCCTGAGTAAATCAGCAAAACTTTAAAACAAAGTTTCGTCTTGGCTTCCACTTAGTTAGGTTCATATGAAAGTACACCTTGTACTAAAGTGTTTTGAGCTTTCGAATTCGGTCAACCGACCTACTTCCTTTGAAACGACCGTACGTGGGACCGCCTTTGACTTCATTAACAATACGGCGCTACACTGGTCAAAGATTAGCATGCTACATCTCATGGATAGCAGTGCTTTGTTTACATGTTAGGAGGCAGACTCGCAGCGCGAAACCATAGTAGTTGCTCCAGCAGCAGCGCGCTTTGGTTTAGACATGAGCCCCTTCAAAATACAAGTATCTTGGAAACTTGCCTAGCGGTCAGAACAACAACAATCAAAACGGGGGTCATGGCGCAGCGTGACATAGAGGTTTATTTTACCTCGATATCTTCATCTCCACACACTCCGCAGTCTCCACTGAATCATGGGCTCGGATTACCAATGTATGCGCTGCATTCCGCCAACCATACAACAGCCACAACCTGCGTGTAGACATCAAGGTTTCAGTGTATGTGGCAGGCTTGCATAACGGACAATTAACTGCTTTGCGGTAGTGAAATAGTGGCGCTCTGAAAACGACAAACTAGAGCATCTACAATGCATCTAAAGTGCCTGCTTGAACGCCCTAACCAGGCGCCTATCAATTGGGGCGTTACCACTTCAATGTCTTATGCTGCCAGGCTGTCTCTCACGAACACTAATTTGGTGAAACTTGATTAGCCGTTGACTTATTTGCGATGTCAGATATATATTACTTCCCCATCAGCAGATTTCGTCAACGGTTCGACCGACTGTACACGCAATGGGGTAACACAGTTATCACGTTCTACATTGCAAATGGTTATGCCTTGCTTCATGCCCTTCCCATTTGTATTCTAGCTGCAGAATGACCTTAAATGGTAGAATTTAGTTAGGCGTCACGGAGATAAAGTACTCAGCTAACTAAGTTGGAATGATCAGCGAAAACCCTCAGCTTTAATTGTTTGCGGTATTTATAGAAATGACATTCACATCACCCTCTCTCCAATCTGGGACATGTCGGAGTTGAAAAGCCGGGGCGGTCAAGTATACGCACTGTTAATAAGCTACAATGAGAGCAAAACCCCAGTCGAGTGCCTCCCCCCTTTGGTGTAGACTCACCAGAACAATTACGCCAGAGCAGGACCACTGTCCAACCAGAGGGATGCGAACTTGAATTCTACAAGTTTCGTTAACACCTACAACCAATCAAAACTTGTCCAGTAGGTTTCAAGCTACCGTGGCTCTGTCTGATTGGGAAGTCCTGATAGGCGGGTCAATCGATCGGCACAATCAGGACGGTTAGTGGGTCATCGTCACGCAAACCAGTCAGGTTGCACATGTATGAATACTTCGATGTTAGGTAATGATCACCCACGTGACTCCAGAGTGCACTGATAGAGTAGTGGTATCACGCTTGTCTTGGATGTCAGATGTTCGGGGGAGCCATGCTGGCACGATAAAGAATGTGCGCTGCTGATTAGGCCTGATGACAGCGAAGCTGGAGTTCACAGCTAGATGTGGACCAACGTACTATGTCAGGAAAGAAACGGGGCTGTTCTAGCCAGAGGGATGTAAACTCATGCAAACTTCAATGTCTCAGGCTCTGAGATTTGGAAGTACAGGCTGCCTGGTTTGACAGGGTTGCAGAAAACCTTTGGTATAATGGTCAAGTAAAATAACTCACCATATGTATATTCAGCTTCTTGTAGGAATGGGAAAATCACTTCCATGCTCATACCGAGGGTAAGTGACTCGCCGAGCTCAGTCGTGTCATTGTTCATGAGATCAGTAATTTAATTTTCATGCCAGGCAAAGCAGATGGATAAATAGTGACTTACACAATGTAGGTTGGGTAAATTCGAATGGGGAAGCTCAGCTTGGCGACTTAACACAAGTCTGTGTATAAAAAGTGGAGTGAGACAGATGTCATATGCGATTCTTGGGTTTTCACGAAAAACAACTGAAGACGCATCTTGGGATTAAGTGGAAGGCGTTTAGTGAGTTTACTGGTAGTTTTGCAGATGCCTGTCAACCTTTAATCCGAGCTTGGTGGTCAACTTGCAAAAGTTTCGTCAACATTCGAATTGGAACAGTCGGCGCACGCTGATGATATCCCTCTGTTTGGTGGCAAAATATTTGCTGGCTAACAGTCAAGCTCGAAGAACAGTTCCTTAATTGCTCAATTACCAGTGAGCGCACCGGAGCTACCAATATTTCGAAGCACTTCATGGAGTTTGCTGAATACTGTAAACCACCGGATGTACGTCAAAATCTCACATGAAACGCGAAAGCCATTGCCATGTGCACATCAATGATGAAAGGACTAGGTGCAGTTTTTATGAATAGTGTATTTTGTGCGTGAATCGATTAATTAATTGCACAGCTGACGTTTCACTTGGCCCACAACGTATGCTGTCATTATGTATCTTTCACTGTGTTTTTGGTGAGCACAGTTACGCTGTTTGGATGATGTTACCACGTACGCAGTCACATAGAATCACAAGTGCCCGGTTTTGTAGTGCGTAGATTTAAAATCACGTGGTCAAAATTTGAGAAATGCGTCACTTACTGCGAGATGACGTGGCGACAGAGCGTATCCGTTGCTGTGGTCTGGTCTCAGTGGAATGTGCTGATAAGACCGTGAAGAATAGAAGGTTCTTCTGGGCTCGATACGTCCCGCAAGGGGATCATTTTTCTTTCTACTACCCGAAATTGACATGTTTGCATAGAGCGTCACCATTCAGCCGCATCACCCTTTTTCAATCGTGGGGTCCTTGCGATCTGGAGAGAAAAGTGCGTTTAGAGTTTATTGCTATGCGATTTAGGTAGTAAACACAGGGGCATACTTCAGAAACGTTGGTTGTTTCACGGAGAAGATCGTTGTACGGCCAGTCGCTGGAAAGAAGAGGTTTTAACATACAGTTACAAGTGACAAAAATGATGGACGGAAAATTGTTGGGTAAGTCACCGAGGTCTCTTGCAAACCGTGAGCACGACTGAACTAGTACGGCACTAGTCTTCTCTGTCGAAATCCAGTCAGGTAAGATCACATTAATTCCGCTTATCCATGATAAACAAAATGGTTCATTATGTGGTCTCCGTAGATGATGGAAGTGTGCTTGGTGGTGAAAGCTCCTTAGTGTTGGGGCTAGGTAACTGTCAGCCCCCTCCTCCTGTCGCTTGCTTCTCCCTTTTTGTTGCGTTATGCTGGGGCATAAACTAACGCGCCTTCGTGGCGGTTAGGCTCCATTGTCCTCGCTCTGAAGGTGTTTGTGGGGAAGCTCCTATTCGTACTGGGGGAACTGCGCTGTTGTACTAGTTACTAAACTTCACACAAAAGTGCCTTCCCAGTTATCCTTAATTGTTTCTGTTTTTATAGTTGGATGTCTTTCAGGTAAAGAGCACTGCAGTAAGCTTGTCAGTTCGTTTATATCCAACTTCGATATTTCGTCTTTGTAATAGGCTCAAAATCCGAGAACAGCACATAAGAGGCTTGATCAAAGAGTCTACCTATAGTGAAAAGCGAGGCTAGTTTCGTAGGAATTTGACTCAAACAATCATGTCAGCCACATCTAGCATGAAAGAAATAAGGAAGGATACCCCTTGAGATTCATTCAATGTGTAGTGCCTCAGAAGTTGCCAGTGTGTTAATAGTCTAACGTCGGTGGATGAGAAGGACACTGAAAAGCATTTTCCAGGCAGTCCAATCTTATCCAGGATACATGTATCGAGCGCGCCGGACCAGAGAGCCATACCAGTTTATTTGAACGCCCACGCAGTTGTTATCACCCAGTGCGAACTAATTAAAAGCGTGGAATCAAAAATATAAGTAATTCAGAGGAAGAACAATTAAACAAGTTAAATGAAGCTTTCTTCTGAGAATTCGTCACTCAAACAGCCAGTCAATAAATGACAGCGTAATGTGGTTTCCACGACTGAATGGTGAGTGGCGCTGTGTCCTCTCTAACTGAGAGCTAATCGCACTGCTGATCAACCAATCACGGCCAAACATTCAAATGTCCAAACACCAGCCGGGAGGTTGCGGATACCAAACTCTCTCCTTAGACGTGTACTGTTGATGATTCTCAACAAGGATGGAATAACTGAGCTTTTGATCATAGATTGGCTTCAATGGCAGGACAAAAGATCCATTGAAATTCATCAAAAATCTCTTCATATCAACACAGAAATCTTTTGCCAAATATTTCACATTTTAGGGATAGGCCCATACTGGTTTGGAGCGACCAGTTGTGTAGGAAGCCTTGAGTTCCTTGAACCTTCCGAAGTTCGAAAGCTCGAATTCCGGCTTGATATATTTTGGTACAGAGTGCAGTACAACATTCCGTGTCGTAGTAATCAATTACTTGGTGACTGAATGTGGTGAGCTTAGATCGATCGAGTACCAGTATGCTGCCTACTGCGGTGCGAAAATGGTGAGGAAAAAATCGCTATTGAACATTCCTAGATCACTCCAAATTACCAGGATAAAATATACTGCTCAATTCGAACACCGTTAGCAATTCTGATCTGCAAAACGTGTGGCGAATGAATTTCTCACAGTAAAATCTACCGTCATTGGATGGATAGGTAGAGCTCAGTTTCCCACACGCAGAGTTAAAGCGGATCAAGCTGATTAAGACGAAAATAGGTGGAAATGTTCACGACAGAAAAAGTCGGTACGCGGCACTTTATTGGTCCTAGAAGCAAGTGTCAGAAGTTTGCTACGACATGTGCTTTTTATGACTACACCTTGAATGTGATTATTCCACTTGTGATTAACAGAATGAGCCGTAACATTCTGTTCTTATAATTAATCACGTGCTACATCCCTGCTGATCACTTGTCAGCAACCGTCTTCTCGGGTTATGACATCCGGCCTTCACGACCGGGTCGTAATCTGACGGTTTAAGCAATTCACCGCTCAACACACAGACAGACGCTTCTATGATATACTGTCCACGAACCAAGAGTTATGAAGTGTGATCAACTCCTCCACCTTACGTCCGTCGATTCTCCCAATAAACCAATGGGCCTTATCTAAATCAACCAGTCATCAGACCCAAAAGGTTTTCGGATATATCACAAAATCGACTGTTACGACTACCTTTGAATCAGATCTAGGTTGGTGACAATCTTTCCCAATTGAACCCTCGGAGTACTGTTGCCACCATCAGCACACAAGGCGAGTATAAGTAGGCAAACGTCTCAGTTCAGCTTTTGGTTAACGCTGCAGTTTTTGTTACCGAAATAGGAACCAAATTGACGTAGTGACAGAATAACGAGCGTCCTAAGGAGCGCTTATACAGACATTTTCTCAGTCGAGTTGAATGGGAGGAATTATTAACGCCAATACCGTTGTATGAAGCCACACACTGTAGGGCCTTCAGTGAAACTTTCCACTAAAAACACTGACATTTTGTGACCGCATTCTCCGTCATCAGTTTTTCAATGAGACCAAAACGGACACCAGCGATCATCTTGAAGATTCTCCTTAACGCGAGACTCATTTAAACATGCGGATGCCAACATATGTATCCTTAGTTCTCGAACATTACTTCGCTCTCTGCGCGATGCTCGAATAAGTTGTAATACTTCTATTCCTAAATCTTAAGTACACTAAAAGCCGATTGTCTCTTGTCTCTTACGAAGAGGTTATAGCATAACTAGCTAACTTCTAGGGGATAAACGAATAAATCCGACTGAGATAAGCGCATATTGGAGAACTTCAGGTGTGTCCAACCCACTGATCGCTTGGCAAGCTCATTTGCACTAAAGCTTTCATGCCAATGGTGGGACGAGCAGACTGTCTACAAACTTGATTGGATCACGAAGCCTGTTGTATTTCTCATACCGCAACAAAATTTCATGTATAAAAGGAATAACGAGGAAAATGCTTATATAAGCAGTGAAACTATGTTACAACTGGAAAACCTATAGTTAGTAACAAAGAACCTTATGTTTGGAAATAACGAGCATCATAAGTATTATGTGGGGTGTGTAGTCGACGGAAAAGGGTGTGGATTCCGAAGAGGTGATACGTCAGATGCCGAGTCTTACCCGACCAAAACACTTACAAGTGGCCACGTGTGGTCACCAAACGGTCACCTATGGATTTTAACGGTCTCCGATGCCTACTGTACGTTCATCATATGGCATAACTCATCTTCAGCACCTTGATTGTCACCGACGAGAACGAAATCAGATTAGAACGCTGGTGTTTCACCACTGTATAACCACATCATTTCAGTTGAAGAAAGCCTTATGAATGAAAGGAGAAGATATGGTACAGGAAGAACAAAGTAAAGCTATCCTACCGCAAAATCATGCAGTGTCTACATCGACAGCGCTCAGTCAGACAACCTGGATAGAGACTGGCACCATGAATGCCACTGACACCAGTCAGCCATCGCATCGTTCAGTGTCTTGAGACAAGCAGAACGGGGGTCACCTGGACCACATCCTGGAGGCCCAACAGTACCAGTAACAAATAAACTTTACTTAACACTCTTCATCCCCACATTCGATATCGTATTTTGTCCACCTCAGAGTTTCCGCTATTCCAAATTAGGAATGAAAAACAGCGCTCATTTCGGTAGATGAAAAATCGGCATGCGTAACACATGACCTAGCCAACTCAGATTGCAGTACCACATGCATCCTTTGAGTGAATTACCGTCTGCTTCACAAAAAATCCGTTTTCTGATCGCCTCACACCAAATTTTTGTATTTCTGCTGATTCCAACTGTAGTTCTGAGACGTCACTGGTCAAAAATCTTTAGATATCACACATTTTCCACCTGAGGTAACCAAGTATCGCAGCCATACGACTATACAACCCGCACTGTAGTCTGATACACGCGTCCATCAAGCTCTGACGATATGCATCTTCGGTGCCCAGAGTGAGATACCTTGATGACTGCGAATCTGCCCTTTGATATTTGTGCGTTGACTTTATCTGTCACGCTACTACGGGTGTAAATGTGACTCCTGAGATACGTATGAGGTTTGACAACTTCCTGTGTCATTCCTCGAATACTTAGAAGCGTGTTCAACAGCTGTGGGTCCTGCAGCATGATTTTCAGTTGGTGAACGGGAAGCCCATGTCGAACGACTGGACAACCTTAGGCAGCTTTTCTGACCGAGTTTTCACTCTCTACTCTTTTACAAAAATAAGAACCTTGTCGTATGCATATTGCAACCCGACAAGTTTGTCGCTCAGAGAGGCCTGAACACTGGGGTTCTGGAGACCTTCGGATGTTAACCTCAGTATCTCATCAACAAAAATGGAGGAAGTGGACTTTCACGTGGGACATCTCTGCTTGTAGGAAAGCTTCCGCATACAGTCACGCAACCGCAAGTATGTGTATATAGAGAGCATATGCGCCAAGTGTTTAAAAGCACGACAACCTCGACACACTCGAAAATCCCTTGAAGTCAAGCAACACTAAGATTATGCTTATACGCATGCCATTCCTCAAGCGGTTGACGGAGTATTGAGGTGTGGTCTTTTGTTAACCTCAGTATCTCATCAACAAAAATGGAGGAAGTGGACTTTCACGTGGGACATCTCTGCTTGTAGGAAAGCTTCCGCATACAGTCACGCAACCGCAAGTATGTGTATATAGAGAGCATATGCGCCAAGTGTTTAAAAGCACGACAACCTCGACACACTCGAAAATCCCTTGAAGTCAAGCAACACTAAGATTATGCTTATACGCATGCCATTTACTCAAGCGTTGACGGAGTATTGAGGTGTGGTCTTTTGCGCATGATATGTACCTATCACTTGTCTAACACAAGCAATTTTGACAAAAGGAACATTGAGGCGTTACGTGGCCATACTTAGTCTCGCCCCAACAAGAGATCACTGCTACAAGAGGAATGGGATCTCGATGACTCTGATAGGTATTTATAAAAAACGACAAAATACTGTAATGCATATATTACGGCAAGCATACTTCATATAGCATATTACGTCATTTTTCATCTGATTCCACTTCATCTTGTAATATTTGAGGAAGTGGAGGTAAACAGACAATCTCCCCATTGAAAAATCTGTCGCACATTGTCACATCCGGGGGTCACCTGAAATGTGGTGCATAATTCGACGGGCTATCGCTGAACATGAAGTTACAGTGCTTGCTCACCTAAATGGTAGTTTGTACGTCATTCTGTTGTTTTTCCAATCGACTACTTTTTCCACGACGACTGTTTTTCAATGATTGCCAGTTGTTTGACCCAAAACACCTGCGAGACCAAGTAGCCGCTCCATCGATGAATGTGTAGGACGGCAACGCTCAAAACAACATGTACTGAAAACATCACTGCGTGGAAATTTCACACATGACTGAACAGATTTGCTTCATTTTCGATTCAAATAAAACAGTCAGCGGCTGACGTACGCGACTTCGGTGGTTTCACAATGCACATGTGCTAGGAGTCCTATATTTGACTGACAGCTCTGAATGATTGAATGAAGAGTGAATTTTCAGCAAACTTGCAAACTGCATGTTGGATCGAAAAAATGATAACAGCTGAACGAGAGCAATTGAGCAACGTATCTATAAATGGAAACGCAGCTTAAACTCTCCCTTATAGTATTCTTCAAACAACTATGCTGAACAGCACGCCTCGCTGCTCAAATGGGACGATGTTCAAACTATCGAAGTTGATAAAAATTCTCGGAATACCCACCATTGGCTTCATCATTTTGTGCCTTGACAGGTGAACTGACTTCCCCATATTCCATTAATTGTGTTTCGTATTAGACATATGAAATTCGCCTTTCAGAATTTCACACTAACACGGCAGAGTTGGATTGCAGTTGAGGTCTAAGGCTTTTGTACGTAAACGAGGTTACACAGCTGATTACTCGACGTTGCTGTTTTCAGAACAAACGTGTTTTCTTTGATTTCACCGTAAGCTCTGGTTCTACCTCAGTGCATAAACTGCTTCGGGCAACAGCAGGTCACCGCGGCAGATTTCAACATGTTTGCACTACTAAAATGCGTATAAGTAGCAAGTGATTAGCGAGAATTTGAATGCACACAAAGACCTTCACGTTGTCCAACAAATTTGGAGTGGGCTAAGACACAACAAAACGAATGCCTAAAAATGAAAATTTCACCCCCTAAACAGTCCTACTAGTCTTCTTTTGCAGGTCACACAAATCTCTCATGATCACACGGTGAAGCTCGCCCAATTCGAGGGCATTATGTAGATAGGAATTTAAGTTGACCTTAAGTTTGAATTTTGGGCCTATATATACCAGCAAAATTTTCCCATGTTTTTAGCGCTTTGAGTTCTTGGTGAATGACCGTGCAGACGGACAGCTTAGGTCCAAATAGATGTTCTCAACCCCTACCTTCTACACATAATTTAAACGATTCATTCAGTCTGTGAGATAACTTCTAGTATAGTAACAAAGATTTGGTATTTTCACACAGGACTCGTTCACGTCACTTGACCGCACTATCCTCGTCCACATATAGCTCACATTTTCTAACGAAGTCGGAAACAAAGCTGTTAGATCGGATGGCATTTTTACTGTGTAGATGGTCTTGGACAAATCACCATAAGCGACATCACGTGAACTTTTATCATGTAAACTTTATGGTTTTGTTTCAGTTTGCCCGTTGATCATGTCTCTTAGGCATGGTTGATGGCTTGCAGGAGTTTCGCCACCACTGGCAGCATCCGGATGCTTGAATATTTCCTTCTTGTCTGCTAGTGCTCAACTTGTTCGCGTTTGCAGTACTTAGCGCCGCTTATATTGAGGATTGGTGCTCAATTCCCGCTTGGAACTTGTTGTGTTGTGGAGTGGTTAAATATCCCAACCTCGGTGGTCGCTTACGTGTCGAAATATTGTAGCTCGGCTAAGCTTATTGGTTTTGGACCAAATGGCTGTCCAACAATCTTGGCAATTGACGTGCAAACGTTTCGCCATCATTTGCAGTGACAGTGCGTAGTTGAGAGAGGGCAATCAAATCAAAGGAAAAAACCACTGAAACGAAAAGGACTTGGGCAATCAAGTGATTCAATTGGACGCAGACCCCAAAACAACAAGGATCACAAACGGCCAATAACTTAACAAAATCGTTATCTCCCAACTGGTCAGTCAAGTTAACAGGCAACGGACAATCTTCAAACGCTATATAAACGCACGCAGACAAAAAGAATGTACTCATCCAACTACTCACCGATGATGTGCTCTCGTATCGTGACGAGACGTTTGTAAGTCAATTGCGAGGCTACGCAAACCGACCGACAGCCACCTGACTAACAGCCTACAACCTCGGCAGTTTTCTTTCTTAATCACAGTAGCCCCCTCTCTTCAGTTGCGGAGTTTTGGGTCTTTTCCAACGGAACATCTCTTTCCAGCATACACTTCTTGACCTAATTTGTCGATTTGCACTTTCCATTGCGCTGCGCTCGGTCCTTTTGTCTAGTGGCCTGGCCCATAAGTCATTTTTCTGCCCCACGTACTTTTCCTTCTCATTTAGTTTGGTATTCTGTTGGGGTGTATGTTACAGTGATCTTGATTTTTTCCGTTGACCTTTGAGTTTACCCCTGACAGTGAAGCCAATCTGTGCAGATGTTTCATCCTTGTCGGGAATCATCAGCGGTGCACATCTCACGAAACTCCTGGGAGTTGAGAACCCGTGACGTCCCAGATAGTGGCCTGAACACTCAGCCCCTCGGCCACAGGAGGGGCTGATCAGCTGTGACTCAGACAGGACGTACCACCGCTCATCCCCCAATCACGGAAGCCCATCATGTGGACATGCATTGGCTGGCTACTCAAGTGAAGACTTCTCAAAAGAAAATTTCACTCATTTTTTGAAATTATTCTCCCTATGAACTAATTAATGATTGACGATGACTGTTTCCTCACCGTTTTGAGCTTGGCAGTTCCGGGGTCGTTTTCGTCTTAAAAGACCGATAGACTGGGTTGACATCAATGCGTTTTGTTGACGGATTACTCGACTGAATACTACGCTTCCACACCGTGTTACTCGTCGTAAAAATCGACTGCCACCCGGCCAATAACTATTAAATACACCCGATTTGGTCATAATCCGTCAGGGAGAGCTTTCCTCATGTCACATTCCGTAGGAGGTCTCCATGACTTCCATTAAATTGCTCAAGAATTGGGCTTCCAGTCCCTACCTGACAGCATTTAATCCGTGAGTCCACTGGATCAAGTTCTGCTCACTCATATTTGCTATCTGAAGCTCCCTTTGAATGAACACTTGAAAATATCACTGGCGCATTTAGTGCTGGTTCACATTTTGGCAAATGTTTCTGGCACACTCATGTGTTCCGTCACAGCAAAATTTGGCTGCAGCACCAACCCGTTACAACCACGTCATGCGGCTCACCAACGAGTCAGCTGTTTTCCTTCTCCTAGTGATACTAAGGGGACACCGTGGATCTCACCGAACAGAACCATCCCCCTGTTATTCCTTTCACAAACTTCAGTCCATCAGCCGGAATCTTGCTTTCTTCCATCCAGAGCTTAAACATCATTATGTCTACCAAGCCAAATTGCTCCTGTCCGAACCATTTAACGGCTCAGAGTTTTCACTGCCGCTTGTATTCATTCAACCAGTTAGGCCACCCTCTAAACATACCCCATCCTGTTGATAATTTTCGCAAGTTACTCAGAAGTTATTGATGCATTCTGTCCCGCAAAGAAATAGTCGTTGTTTACCTCGGCTGCTAGTAAATTGACCGTCAAAGATTAGACACTTTTGGTCTTACTGTCACGATGAGATAACAAAAATATAATCGCTCAGAGGAAAATACCATCTTGATTTCAAAACACCGTCCTTGCAAATGCAAGATATTATTTTTATGCTTCAGTGTCTTGGTCTTCATGCCTTAGCACATGTTTCCTAAAGATATGATAACTTTTTCACTTTGGTGCGCACTCTGAACTGCTTCACTAAACATCTGTGAGATACAGGCCAGCTATTCTGCCCAACCCTCCGGTCACACACATTTGTCCCCACATGGGGTTTGCCACTTCTGAGCTGAAGTGCGATCAAGTAAAACTCGCCCCAATGAGAAAGACAGAGCTGAGAAGCCAGACCCCTACAAAGAGATCGGTGAAACGTAATGTATTCTGTGGACCATATCGGCAACCCCGGGATAACCCCATCCAAGTCTATCAACTCCCAAGTTGTCCAAGCTCTTCATACTGCAGCATCATCGACACATTGTGTGACACTCATCTCAAAACTCAGCATAACAGTGAAATAAAATTTTACTGTGTATATTATATATATATATGTATATATTAATATTGTACCATGTCATTCGAAGCTAAACGTCAGTGGATGCAGGAAACGTTTGGAGAATTCCAATCTAATGGACAACTGATTAATTGTGATCCTACAGACGAGACTTCTGGAATGTTTCCTCGTCCTCCACCTCCGCCTCTCGTTCGTCAGTTGAGCTCACGAATGCCTCTCGGGATGTAGCTTCAAATTAGTTTTTGGTTGGATCACATTCCTGTCGTTTCCAGTTTATTTTATGCTGGGAAAAACATGAAAACTATTTGTCCCAGCGGAGGTTTGATTTCACTGAGAGCTGAACAACCCGTAGGGTTGTGGGGATTGTGTCGCAGCAGTTCTTACTATACCCTGTTGACCACAAGACCGGCTGTATTCCCCAGGACGCAATATACGTTACTACGTGACTGAAGATAGCTTTGTTATAATCCTCCACACACAAATGACGCATCGCACTGCAACCCTTTTTTTACCTCACACAGGAAAGAAGATAGTGACATGCTGTATAATCCATATTCCTAATTTGGTTACTCAGCGTTGAGACGTTTTGTGATAATGGGATGTGGATTGAATGACATTTTACCCAGAATTCTCTTGAAACCTCATGTCGCCTCAGCATGTGCGAGAGCCCAGTAGACAAATAAACACAATGGCTTTCTGCAGACGTCATTATCCTGGCAGTGCGAATGTTATATGAAGCATGTGCATGGTGGCGCTTCTAGACAGCTTATGGTGCCAGGTGCAATGCAGTGCCGTGCTGTGTGTTATGATGCTATCATCCATTTTGTGCCTAATCTTGAGTGATGGACATATGATCGGCCAAACTGTGTGGAGAAACAATGATTCGGGATAGAAGTTGATTGAGTGATCAGTAAATTTGTCGAGTAAAGAGTAAAAATCCCCCAGTTGTGAATCAATCACCTTATCCTTAGCTTAGAGCATCTGGGACTCAATTAGGTGGACTGGACTCGGTATTCCTAGGCACCTGCTTCAGCTGTGTTGACCTAAGACTGAAAGGACGGCATATTTTGAAGCCAGCCAAGTTCTTTCGAATTGTACTCCGGAATATTTTCCATCTTAGGATGAATAAGAGTTAACCATCTGGGGCAAGGTAACTGGTATCTATTTTATCCAAAAGTGCAATACAACCACTTAAGGGGCTACCTAAAAGTCACAAGAAAGGTACCCCCATAAGACCACCTAGTGGATGGCATAGTTTCACCACCACATTTGCTGGATAGATTTCCGCTAGGTACCCTTAGATTATATACCGGTAAGTCACTCACACACATCCGAAATTTGTATGACTGTGCTGAAATAAAAGAGTAGCTGGGTTTTAGTTAGAGACAGACGATAATCTCGTTAGCTTTGATGTCAACTCGGATGTCTCTAAAGCGGAGGCTCTGGAAGTAGCGAGAAGAATGTTACTGACAGACAACACTGCTAGAACGAACGCAACGCTCCGTAGACGAGGTAGTTGAAGGCATAAAAGTATGTTTAAGCCTCAGTCACTGTTTTTGACTCCGACATTACACTCTCAAGTTCTAGCGACTGGATTTCCAGTATCCTCGATTTAGGTCAATATGTACATGGAAGATACTGAAATGGAAGCTTTAGACCCACCGAAGGTTTTGTGGAGTTACATAGGTGATTCGTTCGTTGTGACGTGGCGAGATAAAGTTAATGAATTCTTTCAATATCTTCACATTGAACTTTCACAGTTTAGCATGGGGGTAGAGTTCATATTGGGTGCACTACCCTTCCTTGACTGCATCACAAGAGTGATGGGAAATTGAAAACCACTGTTTACTGGAAATCAGCATATAGTGATGAGGTCTTAAGCTACTCTTTAGCACACCCAAATTAGCAAATGCTAGTATAGTTTCAACAATATTTAGTAGGGTAAGAGCACTAAGAACAGAGGAGGTTTGCCAAAGAGCAGCGCAACTTGAGGTACAAAAAAGCGACTTCAAGACAGCGAATACCCAGTGGGTTCAAATGAGTAACAACTAAGACAAGCATTGGTCCCAACACCAAGAACCCACAAAAGATGGGTCGGAACAGGAGTCATCCCATACAAAACACGGACATCTGAAGTCATTAGAAGGCTAACATTAGAGTAGCTGTTCAGAAGGGCAAGACTTTACGCTCAGTATTGGTGCATTTGAAGGATCACCTTCTGGTTGATAGGACTAGAAAATGTGTTTGCAAATAAAATGTTACGACTGTACGAAGGTTTATATAAGCCAGACCGCGAGGGAATTGCACACCAGAATCGGTGAGCATAAGCGATGCATAAACAGACTATCGAGAAACGTAGATGAATATCAGGCGATAAAGATTCGGCAATGTCAGGAGCCTTTACTGAATACCTATGCATCTGTATCTCAAGGCAGCTTGTGTGTTGTACGTTAGTAAATACGATGGACAGTAGTGAAACAGTTCCACAAATTCTATATGAAAATGAGCTTAGAAACAAGCATACAAATTATCCTATTCAGAAAATAAAATAAAAGAAAAAAATATGGGCTTTCACTTTGAGAACTCGCTACCGAATTGGCAATGAACACCAGGTCACATGATATTGGCTGCTTGGCTGGAGGGCGGTGGCGTCATAGCCTGTCTGAATGCAAGTTAATCACAACACTGATCAGTAACCTGTGGCCGAATGATCGAACTCACCGGATTCTGACTCTTTCTAAGGGTTCTTAAGATGCGCGCTGGTGATAACTTTCAACAAGAATGGAGCAGCGTTGGAAAATTCTGAAATCCCTATACCCAGTCGGCTTGTTTCCCACTAGTTCAACCGTTCACTTCGGTTTCCAACCAAATTCCTGACTGTGCGACGGCTGATTGAAATTTACCAACGACTAGTCACGGTTTGACGTTCATCTGCTTGGTGATTTGATTCAAGCGGCTACACATCTGAGTTTACGGGGATCAATCATAACGTAACGCAGTATCTATTCACAAATATGTCATTCCCTTCTCTTTCCTATCACTGGCTTTACTAGTCCGAAGGGATGCTTTGAGCAATCTGAAGTAATGAATTTTCTCTCTGCAGATTCTCTGCTATTTTGTAATAGAATTGTGAAACACTGCCAAAACTCTCTGAAAAGATAGGTTACTTGAGGATGACTAGGTGTCCACAACAAAGCATGGATGGACTCTCATCTAACAGAACCGCCGTTGACAATTTACTTCGTTATCCTAGTAACCATTAGGCAGCTCAAATCGGACAGAATCACCAAAAAGAACAATAGGTTGGACACAATATGTAAAACCTAATGGCATTACCCCACTCGGTAACTAGGTTATTGAGGATTAACATTGTTTATCTGGTGTTGCCACGATGTTTGCTCTCAATTAAAAACAAAAGGGACGTGGGTGATGTGAACAAAAGATAGACACTTAGTTTACATGGATGGACAAACTAGAACTTTCGGAGCAAGGTGTGCTGTTTGTTTGCAGATGGTCAACCGAAGCCCATGGAGTAAGACCACGTGAAATTCAGCTGATACACCCCGAATGACGACGGATAATACGGAACAAAACAGAAACTCCCTGCCCATTACGACCATAGAAAATTGTGACCATCAAGTGGAAAGTGCAAGACCTTTGGGGTTTGTCGTATTTTCCAGGTATGGAGGCTAATTCCGGAATCGTAATAAGCTGTAGGTTTGTGAGGATTATATGAAGAAATTCGGTCACAGAACCACTGCCCACTGCATCACTAGTGGCGAAATTTTCTAAAATCTTCGACTAATTTTCCCCCGGATATAAATATAGCGCAAATTGTGGTGAATATTTCCCATTTTAAACAGTTTTGTACCTTTTACCGCTAATTTGACAAACGTTTGTTAACGTTTGTTAACGTTAACATCCTAACCAGAATTTTTATTTCTATCCAATTTAATCATTCTGTTAACAGTCTAGAGTCGCCATTGACCGGCGACAAAACGCACAGTATCGTGTATGAGCACTAAAAACGCCCTCTGAAATATAAGTGGCAACCGATAGTCAGCGTTTATTCTGGGTTTACTTAGTTCTACGATGTAAACAACAGCATTTTGGCGCACAGTATCGTGTATGAGCACCAAAAAAGCCCTCTGAAATATAGGTGGCAACCGATAGTCAGATTTTGTTCTGGGTTTAAGTAGTTCTACGATGTAAACAACAGCATTTTTCAGGACAAACTTTATTTGATATTCGGAACGACAACAGATGACATAATCGTCTTTAAACGAGAAAAGGTCCGCGCGAAGTATACCTCGACTGGAAACATTAAGTACCTTAATGTCCTCTTCACAACTTCGGTCAACGTCGCCATTACAATAACATCGCAACGAATAGGCTACCACGGCTTTTTCTTAGTGAAGTGACTTATAAGCGAGAAGATAGAAGTGAAGCGGAAATGCTAGCCAGGTCACAGGCCTAGTAATATCGGAACATGTATATTCCCAACCGTGGTTCAGCCAAGGCAGCTGCGTTTTTCATTCAGGATCGTCGTCGAAGGAATTATTACGGTGCACAATCCACGGCACGAGACTGCGAAATGAAAGCGGTTACCGTCAAACAAAGCATGTGGTACCTGCTAAACTCATGCATGTGACCGGAGACACTGCAGGACTTGCCAGTTCAATCCTACCATTGAGAGCTGAACTCGAACTGATTGGATCCTGGATCCACCCAGTAGAGAGCATCCTGCTCGGGTTAATGATCAGATGTATTTATTCTAATGTTGTTAAAAGGCAATTTGGTTCTATTCCTTCTACTTTTTTTAAAAAAAAATAAGGACATGTAACTGCTTAAGTTCGGTTCAAGTAAATATCAGCTGATCGTCCCTTCATTATTATTATTATTATTATTATTATTATTATTATTATCCTTTCATTATAATGCTCCAACTTACTTCCGTTCAGAAGTCTTCCATTCAATCAGAGTGACAAACCGCGTCCACTTAACGGATGTCGACGTTTTCTGATGATGAATTGGAATTCACATCTGGTCTTGTTTGCTTGAGTAATCAATTCTTAAAGGGTAAACAGTGAATATGTGATCATCTCTTATCATAGAAACACCTGTCCTTGATCGTGCCGAACTTTGAACCCCGGACTCCGGACAAGCGATTACTCTATTAACGCAGACTGGACGCAGATGAATCATCGAGCATTACCAACGCTGACACCCTTGGGTGTTCAAAAGAGATAAATGTGAATACGAATTCAAAAACTTTCCGCAACAAAACTTTACGTCAAATGTCAAAATATTTTCGGAAGGCTAGTCTTGTTATCAGGACTAGGTGCATTTGTTCGTTCTACCGATGCAGAAGCAAAGTTGCCTCTTTCCCAATTTTTCGGAATTTACAATCCACGCGCTGGACACTACAACACGATAGTCGAACGGTCTTTGCCAAAAATAAGTCTGTATTTTCTTGCGTAAAGTGAAAAAGGCCCTCGAGATTGGTTGCGAAGGCCTTGCTCTAGTTTCGAGATAAGAAAAATCACACTTTTCCACCGAACGCCGACGAAAATAGTGTGTGCAACGTGGTGTAAGACCAAAGTATACTTGTGGTTGCCATGTCAACACGCATGGTGATCAGACGGGTCTCCGTGTTTGTAGCTGGCTTCGGTGAATGCGGTCAGTACCCTGTTCGTCAATGTCATTGGTTGGATTCAGCCGAAATAGAGTGTAACTTCACTAGGAGACAACAGCAGGTCACAATTGTGGAGGCTGAAAATTTTTTCACCACAACAAGCCTCTGCAGGCGGCACCTCAACTCACAAAATCTTTAAAGTCCTATCTGTGGAAGTAAATTGTCCGTTGAATTGCAAACAAAGCCTCGTAACATCAGCCAACACAACCCACATGCAGGCCGCGCTGACTGGTGCGAAACCTGAGGTCCATATAACATATGCAAATGAGCTAACTGTGGACGATTCACAACAATTATTCAATTGATTGTTGGTTTACGTGTGATAACTTACGTAAAAATGCTTCTGTGCCATCTATGACATGATGCTTTTCCCTTACGTTCCTGTAACGTCTCCGTTTAAAAAAACTCAAGTCAATGACAAATGCCCGAAGAACTAGGGATTGATTGAATCGATATAACAACTCAGGACAATCAGGAGTCTCACTCAAAGCTAAGCCGTTAACCTCAGATTAACGAATATTTGTTGTGCTTCAAAATATGGTTGCCGTTTGCCTATCTGTTTGATTTGTTCAAGAAAGTTGATCAATGTAAACAACTGTTCTAAGCATTTGTTTGCTTAGCACGCTTTCAGTGTATTGATTGAATACACCCATGGTTTCACTAAAACAGAGTGAAAAACGGTAAAATGTTCGGAATTTCATCAACAGGTCAGTACGTATCTAAAGGTTAAAATAGTGTGAATTATGAATCAAGCAGCTATGTTGTGTTGTTAGGCCCGTATTCCTCAATCTTGCAACAGACAGCATCGTTGGATGGATGTCTCTGATGCTGGAGCTACCAAATTTATAGACCCAGGATTCATGGTTGTAAATATGTTTGGTTTTACCTAATGTCTCTCATTAGGACATTGCCGAATGTAGCATAATTAAGTTTAGTGGCTCAACCACAAACAACAGACGTGTCTTGAACGCTGAATGCGAATACCGGGATTCGAACTTAGACAAGATGGTTCTGCCTTAGACTAGCGTTCACATCAGAAGTCCTCCGAATCTTCTGACCAACCTTGAGCTTAATATCCATAATCAATGGGTACAATGAGAGCCTACACAATGTGACTAGATATACGATGTGAAATCCATTAAAGGTTAATCAGTCCCCATTTTGACGAAAGCCTCATTTGGTGAAAGAAATCAGCACCCAAATACCTCGATAAAATACGCATTTGTGTTTTATCGGTATTCTCCAGCACTTACTGTCTATCTGCATCATGGAGAGCCGGATCTGGAACTTTGAAAGTTCGTAATACATTCTTTTAATGAAGTATTCACTCACTCCCAAAGATATCGTACAAAAGCGATTTATGATCCTGGGTAACGGAGGAAACTAGTCCGCGAAAATCATAATTACCCATCAAATTCTGTCGAGGATCATGGCTTAGCAGATTGTGGAGTTCTGCGACCTTTTCATCTTGAACCAGGTACGGACCACAAGCATCTCCCATTTAGTCTGTTTACGTTCGCTAAGTATGTCATCTTACAAGTGTCCGTGAATTGAAACCCCATGATTATCTGTTTCCGCCTACCTTTCATCCATTTTATTGGTGAATCTGTCTGCAAATACAGGTGGCTGCTTGAATTCTTTTCACCTGAAGATGACTACTCTACCGAGGGAGTATTTGCATTAGTAAGGGAGCAACACAGGGTCAGTTTTTTTCTGGGAGAAGCTTGCCCTATGTAGACTATGGAGCGTCTGAGTTCAATTAAAGGCAACTTGAAAGCCGCTTTCGCATTTGAGCCGAAATTTGGCGTCTTAGATAGATCGCACTGAATACGGGTTCGGAGTAAAATGTCTGCAATATATAATGGAGGGGGCAAGCAACGGATAGGTAATGAACGAATGAGTTTTGCTTGGGGCCTTCATTCTAGAGCCCGCGCTTCATTGTCCATCTGTTGTTTGTTGTTGCTGTTTTTTGTTTTACTCGGGAGCTAAGACAACCCAGAGGGATAAGTAATCATAACCGCTTTAATGAGAATAAATCGCAAAGAGTAAATATTATGCTATAAAAAGATTTGTTCTTTCTATGAATCGTTCTAAATGGCCTCACACTGCGTACCACCTACCATAACAAGTGTAAGAAAAATCAAAAGGTATGGAATCATTAGGGTAGACGAAAACGGGGAACTTGAATCCCAGTTACTTGACGAGTAGCCCAAGCGAACACGGTGGTTTTTCGCTATGCCGGAACATATCTTACAAACCCGAATATGCCAGTTTATGTAAGTGCAACTATGGGTTTCTTGTAAACGGCGATCCCCCATTGACTCCGAGTGAGCTGAACTCTGGGATTCGGACTTTCGGAGGAATAACGGAATAACCACAGTGATCATTAATTTGTTGTGTGTAATACTAAGGCCATCTCGAACTTTCCGGTAAACTTCTTAACTGTGTAGCCTTGTTTTCTTCATCAGTTTCGAATATTAAATGGACTGTTTGCTTTCTAAACTTTTTTTTAGAAAAATGTTGCGTTGGTGGCTGCAGGAGTATTTCTCGAAAGGTCTGTGCAGTTGCTGCGTTCTGTACACGGTGTTTGATGTGCACCGCAGGGATATTTCCTCTTGGCGGAACAGAAGCACAGAGCAGTACCGTATCTAACTGCGCCAGGTGTCCAGACAGGTGTCCAGATAACCGGAACAGACGTAGGACACGAGAGTGGATTTTCCGTCTTCTGTGGATTCCACTATACCGAACTCGAACGAGATTGATCAATTCCTGTCATCTGATTTATCAGCTGATTCATCCCATAAGTCGAACAAATTAGTCGAATTTTTCTTTGCCGATGAGAAATCACAATACTCGTGGGAATTATGGAATGGTCAGTACGTGACAGTGTCTGCGTATTATTTGCTGGGTTACTGACCAAGTCAAATTGAACCTAGCGCCGAAGAGCCCGTTGATGTGGTAGAAAATATGTACCGGGGGTGGTCATCAAGCTGAATAGCTACGTAGCAACCAACCGACGACTCGGATTCATTGCGTTCAGCATTTTCGATGTAATGCTTCTTTACGGATGACAGATGAATGGCGGCTAACGTAACCAGAACTGTCTGTTCACCCACTGGGACGCTCATTCCGTCCATACAATTGTGCAGTGGACAGAAATGAATTGACACTGAAACTGTCTCCTTGGCAAAGCTTTCTCTTAGATCTTTGTTACTCCTAAGCGGAGGTACTGAGCCTACACTTCAAGCAAACTGTCTCTTGCAAGGAGAAAATCACTTCTTTTTATGGTTCTTTAATTTATATGAGTGAACACTACCCGATTCTGGACAGTGCCATCAGTTCAAGGCGTTAGAACTATTTCTACTAAGGACTTGTTATTCTGTCCAAAATAGCCTTCGAAATGTATACGTGCACTTTCCTACTGCTAATCGATGCGACCAATAGCCAAACTTATTCCAGAATGCGACAATTGTCAGTGAATATCACTTTTTCGTTATCGTGACTCACCTCCCGCCCCTTATAACTATTCTGTAAACAAAGACGTTTCAAAGGAAACGTCAAAAATAATAGGCACTCCCATTTATGAGAACCATTGATCGATAGTGCAAGCAAATATGAACGGATATGAGCCTTCCTTTGAAAAAAATTACCCGGTGATAATAAACACGCAGCTTCCACATTATTGTATCAGCAAGAAATGGGACTAAGTAGTTATAATGAATTAGTTATGTAGACCTATTCACACAGGACATGGCTCTAACTTCAAACATTGGAACTGATCTAATGGTAAATATCTTCACTTTGACTTCACTGTACTTGACCTTCAGTTTATATTTAGCTGCGTGAATCTACCATCATCGTAAGCCATTTTGGTAAGACTGGCTGAGAAAAGCTGGTCTAGAATGCTAACCACATTGGCGTTAAGCAACCTCATTGAAAATTTATACGCATACATTCATTTTGGACATAAGACACGCATCTTTCTCATGGGTCCGAAAATTCCCGGAGTTTCGAGTGATGCGCACCACTGATACGTCTCCTCACGGATGGAGCAGCTGTACAGTGCTCCTCGGCTTTCAGCGGAGGTTAGCTTCGATTACTGGACGAAATGCTGTTCAAAATTTTCTATCCTCCTCGAACTACCCTGGACATCAATTTTGTTTGCGGATCGGTGGGTAACTACACTTAAGTAATATTGGACGCTTATTTTGAAATAAGGTTAATGGAAGTTTTCCTACTTGATGAGTTCCAGAAACGGAACAAACCGGTGATAGAGCACCAAATGGTTTCCATCCACCTTGTGAGTAGGTTTGTGTCCGAAGTGGAAAAAAACCTGTTTCTTATGAAACAAATCCATCGTTGGAAGTCTAACTAAGATGTTCCAGTTTGCCGTGTCTCTGAAGATTCTTTCCACTAGAGTTCACTCTGTCCCCTATTCCGGAGGTGCCATCCTCCAACTATGAAGAAGTAACTGAAGAAATAGGCCGAACATGATACCAACTTAACACACAGGAATTCCCCAAAGATGTGAAATGCGAAGCAGTAAAATTCCGACTTGAATGGCTTTTGATTTTCTTAACATGCAAACTTTATGCCGAGTTTGTTGGCCAGATCAAGTCGTCAAGCCAACTCATCCTTGATCCACACGTCATTAGATCAGAGGTATGAATGACGTGAAGATGAGAATTCTCACTCAAGGACATCCGGAAAAAAAGTATGCTCTGATGCCTCCATGTCAAGTGCGAATGAGTACGATTACTTCTCGGCTATTATCTTAATCGGACCATCGTGACCACGTGAGTAAACTAAAAAAAAAAGCCTGAACAGTGTGACGACCCGATTGGAAAAATGAAACTACTGCAAATTGTCGGTGGGAGAGTAGACAAAGATGAATCTCCGGCAGGTTTTCTCGGCAGTCTAACAATTGTAAAAAAGAGAAGCGAATCCGGCGAGAAGAATACTTGACGCATCTGGTCAAATACATGAAACCTCGGATTCTTAGGTATGTGCGGCGGATACTGCTTTCTAGACCTATTCTCCTAAATTAGCTTTTGGATGATATGTTGCTCGCATACATTTTCGTTTCAAGCCGACTTCTCGCACATCCCCATCACGTTACAAGCTTTGGGTGTTCGTAGCGCGGTGCGAAATCTTGGACAGGACATATATCCAGGCCACGTAAATCGATACACAGATTTAGCTTTCAGACGGGCGACACGATTCCGCGCCTACAAATCGTGAATTTCTGGCAGTGGCAATATCATGTTGCATATTAGTTTGTTACAACTCTCGTTCATATGCACCGAACAGTGTGAAACTTCAGTACTGGAAAGAAGAAATGATTCGCTGCTGTGTGGATGAAATAAGAAATAATGTTTAATGAAGAGAGTTCACTCCCAACAATAAAAATCACTGGCAGAAGTCATAATGGAGGCTTAAGCTGTTTTCATCTGTAAACAATCGAAATGTTGGAACAATATATACCCCGAAAAAATTATTGCGGCCAACTTAGAACGAAACAGGTCGTTAATTGTAGGTTCTGTCAAGCTAATACAGTAATTCTTACAAATTATTTATTTGAACAGAACATCCATAACAGAAGGGTAGTCGACTTAAAATCAGATTTTACAGATTGAATGTATTGTGCAATGTTTCTGTCAGAGAGCAGGTGGTTGTGATGACCACTTCAAAAGCTCTAGTCGGGTTTGTTTGGGAAGGATTGGTGACTTCTCAGTGAAAGTTTCATTTGTCCTGTGAATTATTCTGCTATCTGTTCCTGGGGAACCAATCAACTTGTGACCGCGTGACGTGGATTCGATGATTCAGTAGTGACACCTACCACCTACAGCAGTGAAGCTTCATTGTCAAACCTGACGTTACTGTATCCGATGATGATGATGATGATGATGATGATGATGATGATATGGTGGTGATGGTGACGATGATAATGATGATGGTGATGATGATAATGATGATGATGATGATGTTGATGTTGATGATGATGATGATGATGATGATGATGCAGCCAGCCAGTCACAGTCCGGAAAATCACCTGTAAGATTGGTTAGTGGAAGCCAGTTTGCTGAACGACCTGAAAAAGATAAATGCCATGATGATTAACCTGACATAGTTCACCTGTTGAAGCTTTCCAATTCCGTGATTCCACATTCTTCTGCTGAAGCAGGGTGAGATGCTCTTTAAAGAGCGCTACCGAGTAAAGACCGCGCATGCAAAAGGAACCTGAACTTCGTATGAGCCTACGCACCTAAATCACCAACAATCTTAGATTGTTCTGCTAAAAACACTTTCATACTTTCGACCGCACTCATTTTTGTATGTTTTACATTGTCAGAATATGCAGCTCTCTTAGTAAGTTCTGTCATAAGGATCGAAAAATTTCGATCAACTACTTGTGACGTCATTGTGGACGAACCCGGTGCGGGTTACAGTGTAATTTTCAGTTAATGTAGAAGGCCGTAATCGCATCAACAGTTCCAATCTGACCACCTGGTGTGCTTGACAAAAAGCATAGTGATAGGCGTTGATTCCTCCCACGAATCAATGATGAACAGTGATAACTTACGTCCGTTTGTCATAACGCCGTTTTGTTTCCTTGCTGTTCGTTTTCCCCCTGTTTCGCTCCTACTTAAGATCTGCGTATTCTTGAGTAACTGATGTCAATATTTGTTGGTTACAAGTTCGTCTCAGTTGTACCTATTTTCGAGCATCCTTTTTGACGGAAAAGTGAACCGACCGGGTACCGAACACAGAGCTTCCCGAATGGTAGGTAGACGCAAACGCCGTTTTCCTTGCTGTTCGTTTTCCCCCTGTTTCGCTCCTACTTAAGATCTGCGTATTCTTGAGTAACTGATGTCAATATTTGTTGGTTACAAGTTCGTCTCAGTTGTACCTATTTTCGAGCATCCTTTTTGACGGAAAAGTGAACCGACCGGGTACCGAACACAGAGCTTCCCGAATGGTAGGTAGACGCAGTGTTCACCACATCAACAAGACAACCGGAAGTGTCTATTTTTTGTAGTACCTATATACAGCACCTGCCAGATAACCTTTGGCGAGATTTTTTAACCGGACCAAACCGCGCAATCTGATTTGTCACGTGACACGAGTCGCCACATCGTGCCGTCACCAATGCATCCGATGACATGATTCCTTTCCTCGATGATTGGCGATGCCATCTCGGATTGTTTCCGTGCGTCAAAATAGTTATCATCTCCCAATCAAAGGGCTAGTTACGTCCCAGATGAATTGATCGTATTGCAAGTACCTCACTGTGCCATTTGGTAGGCAGGAGCATCTCCTCTCCCAAACGTCGCATTAAAGCATGTCAAGACAAATTCCTGCAAATTAGTCTCACTCCACTCGTAGATGCACCGGCAAGTGCAGATATCAGATTAGGTCAGTAAAGGCGTCAAACACTATCGTGTGTACCCAACAACACAGGTCGCAAGCAAAAAGTATTGGCTTGAAGTGCAACTGGGTTCGCTCGGTGTTCCATCATCAGCTAATCGTCCCAGTATGTACAGCACCGCACTGTTTATTGAGCGAATGAACTCATTCAAATCATGGTTAACGTGTTCGGATGAATAACCTTGGGACAGCATTTGGTAAATAAATGCTGAATCTTTGGGCTGTGTTTGGTACTTATTTGCTGGTTCATTGGGAATATCTCGATAGGAAAAGTATTGTATTGAGGGGTTTTTACTGTGGTTTACCCGAGGTGCAATGAGACAATCGAATAAACAAATGGACTGGAATATGCTTAATTTTGAGGGATGTTTTGAGTTATAGTTGAACGGATTGAAACTGTTGCTTGTTTCAGGTGGAACTTAGCACAGCCCACGCTGTATGCAACAGCCGATCACTTGACATCGATTTAAAGAAAATGGACCATGCACTCAGCTCTTGTCTGATAATGATATATCTTCTGACTAGGTTTATGGACAGGTCGTTTCTGTTCACCAACCCAAAACTTCGGTACTTACTAAGCTTTGGTCTCTAACGCAAGATCAGCATTTTTACTGGGTTGCGTTGGTATTCATTTCTGACACAGTTATTGATACAATTACTGAACATTCTGGAACTGGCTCCGTGATTCTGGAACAAAAAGTTGCTCTAGATCTAGTAAAGTACTCCTCAGAATTACTCCAAGTTTGATCCAGCGCATTCCTCTAAATTCCGATTTTCGGTTTGGTTTGATGTGTCAACCACAATAATACGCACGAAAGAACTGGAAATGAAGAAGAAAATTATTATACCGCTTCCAGGGCTGGCCATTATTCAATGATTTACGCACTAATTCATGGCTGACCACGGCGCCGTAAAGGACACTCCAGTGTTCTCCAGAAGGTTCTGTGTGTTTATGCTAACCAGCCACCCAGTGCGGTAAAACGGAAAAATTAGCATAGGTCGCGAGTTATGACTTCATTCCGTAGTCCTCTTACTCGCCCACACTTGAAAAAGTCGGACGTGAAACAAGATTTTTCATAGAAATTCGAGATGTCTGTGCTAACAGCACGCTCAACGCAGGCAGCACTTTCTCAAGCTTATCAACAGCTTATGATGAAACAATAATGTGACAGAAATCCTGGTGGTTAGATGATACTTTTGATGCAAAAGAGTGACATATCTATGGTAACCGGTGACTTGTACAATTGCCTTTTGTGAGTTCCTCTCAACTTAACACCTAGCACCTCATTCACCTCAATCATTTTAGTATTAGATGTTACTCACTGTATGCTGCCGATCTACCCTGTGGTACCATGTTTGTGAATCATATTTTCCAGATTTGTTCAAACCTGCATACACCATGGTCCGAGTTAGACCATTCAGCAATACTCTGACAGTTACAACAGAAACGAATGGCGTGACCGAACAAGCTAACTCGGAAATGCGATCGCATCAACTACAGCAGAACATTACAACCCCGAAAATTCGTTAGGTCAAAACAAAGCTTCGCAAGACCTTGGACAAAAAGAAAGTAGTCTTTGCATGCAACTCTGCACCTAGACTGAAGGTGTCACTTGCCTCCGAATTCGGTTCAAGCTGAAACGTCCAAAGACCCGGTAGACCAGCACATCTTCTTGATGAAGGGTGGCCTTCGTAATTCAGTCGGCTTCATTGAGCGAATTCGACGGCGAAGTTTAACGCTGGTCGATCGAGCGGCAGTCCCTAAAAACTGATAAATGTTGAAGAATTAGCCTAATGGACAGTCTGGATTCGGCCGAATAAAGTCTACCACATGCTGACATTTTGTGAACCATGATGGAGAATAGCTTCTTCGCATTTATACCATAGTTTCATAGACACCTGTTTCCCGGCTACACTCCAAGTATGGCAAACATCTCATGCTTTGATCGGTTGTGTTTCACAAGTTATGCTTCCAGCTGAACTCATTCACCTTAGGAGGTTTAAAAATACTTCGCCCTAAAGCACGTTTGCAGTCCAACACACCACCCCGATTTTTTAAAAAAAAACTGGAAGAACGTTTTGCTGACGTGCTGAAACGAGTGATGCAGGGGTTTGAGCTCACTAGCAAATGCAACAGCTCCTAACCAGTACTCACCATGTGAATCGTTTTCGGGTTGCAGAAAACGAATCCTTGACTTCTTGTGACACAAAGTGATGGGATCATGATTGGACAAGGATGACACGTGTATTTCTTCCCGGTTCGTCGAAGTATGTGCTTGTCTTTCACACTTCTTCGATACTGAGACTGTATTAGGTACTTGACTGCACATACCAGATTTCCAAAGGGTCGTGTTTTTCTCTCGGCAACAATTAGGCAATCTTGCAGCCCACTGGCAGTTACATGAAAAAGTGCCACCGAGCAAATATAGACTATAATCTTCGGTTTGAAAATAAGAAACATAATAAGAAACATGACAGTGAAAAGTAAGACTTCAGTACAACTAGCCTAGAGTGAAACAAAAGAGGAAGAAGGAATCTGGTTCGTTTTCCCTCCCTGTGAATAGGTAACTTTGGGATGGTTTGCATAAATAACTTGCTGTACCAGACCAATTAAAGGTCGATTGTTCACTGGAATCCAGTCCAGTAAAACGCACTCAGTCCTGGGGCTAAGCACAACTATTGCACCGTAGGTAACAAGCATCATTGTATCACGATCATCTGGGTTCATTCCGAGTGGTTTACGGAGCACGACCAAATTGGGATATGACGCACGTCTCTTGAAGATAAAAAAACCTTGATCGGAAGAGAGCACAAGGTCTGAAAAAGAACTGCCTGTTTCACAATTTGACAGAGTGCGGACGTTGAAAGCAGCAATGTAGTAGATAGATCCAATAAAATTAATAAGCGGTTCCTTTGATTTATATTGACGACCCTACTTTAAAATATGGAGCAACGTCTAGGTGTTTGACTGATAAATGAATTGGGAATTGTGCCATCCATACGCAAATGTTAGATTGTCTCGAAGAACAGCACGTCGCCACATGGACACACTAACGTACTGGCCACTCGATTACATCACTGCTTGTCAGCTGAGCGTTTGATGAAAGCGCATTACACCAACTTTGATGCTAAGCACCAGATTTTCCGGACGAAGAGAAACATCCGACCGGCTGAGATGCAGCGAGAAAATAGGTGAGAGTGGGTTAAGCTGTCCAGGACCTCTCCATGTCTATCGATGAGATAGAGCAAATGAACACGCAAATGCGTACTAGCAAGACGATTGGAAAAGACATGCATGCAGCAGAACTGATAAAATACGATAGCCCGAACCCGAGAACTTCAACTGTTTAACATGGTCTGGTAGCGAGAGAAGTTTCTATCAGGACTCAAGAATGCTCTGTTTGTAGCACCTTGTCCAAGGAAAGGAACTGAAACTCAATGCGGCAAATACAGAGGAACCAGTTTGCTGAGCTGCGCGGTATAACTCAACTGCCTAACAGCTGAGATAATGAATGCACACAACTCCAAGAAATAATGTGCAGTCCGTAGAGGTCCCAGTACAATGGACCCACTATTCGCTGCACGATAGCTGCGAGAAGAACCCCGGGATTTCATCAGCCCTTACATCCCCCCTTCAGAGTCTTTTTAAACACTATCGAATCTGTCAACCAAGAATTCTGTGTCCGCCAGATTTCGTGAACCTTAATAAAAGTCTACAAGACGCAGAATACGAAAGGATTGGTTCCAATTAATACTCATTGGTGTAAAATAAGCTCGTGCCCTTGCTTCTGCTTTCGTCCACCATCGTCACTGTGTATTCTCTTGAAGACGATGCTTGCAGACAGTTCGAACATCTGGTTGGACATATCATCATCGTGATCATCTTTGACAGCAGTATCGAACATGACTACAGCTGCGCAACCATATCAGTTTGTGTGAATAGGGCCTCACAACTAACAGGACAAAAAATGGGACAGGGAGTGTGACCTAGGGTCAGCCTAATACAAACATCTGGGGTTCCTAGGCCTCCAGCATCCAGCCAGACAATCTGGATAGGAACTGACAGTATGCACTCCACTGACACCGGTTAGCTGCCACATATTTCAGTGCCTGTAGCCGAGCAAAGGGAGGATCACATGGACCTCATCCTGTAGGGTTAACAGAACAAGCGGCAGTCATCCTGTTCTCAACACCCTCCATTCCCATCTGCAATGTCCACCTCTAAGTTTCCGTCAATAGATATTGAAGACGGTAAACAGCGATACGCTCGGCATACGGTGACTGCGCATGCATAACCCGTGGTCTACCCACTCCATTTTGCAATGCTGGATGCGGTCTTTGGATGAAGTACCTACTGTTTCACCGAAGGCCCTTTCACTGATCAGTTCATCACACTGATCACGCTACCAAGAAATCGGCAGCCAGATACATGAATGTACCTCGCGTTCTTCTCCACCGGAGGTGGAGAGGCCATACAACAATACAACTCGCAGTGTAGTCTGATGTACACATTGATGTCAGTGACTCTTGTTGATGACACAATTGAATCGAATAGGCAAACGCAATTTTGGCCACCAATATTCGTGCGTCGACTTCGTCTGTCGCCTAAGCTTCAGAGATAATGAAAGTTCCGGGATAAGCACGACGTTTCACGACTTCCAGTGTCACTTCTTGATCTCTTAGAGAAATGTCCAACATTTGTACGTCAGACAGCATGATTTTGCATTTCGTGATTTCGGAGCACATCCCGAAGGAATGGACAGACTCGGTCAATCTTTTAAGTAATCCATTTGCTTCTCGCTCTTTCGCAAATACAAAAATCTTTTCGTCTGGCTATTCTAAGTCCACAAGTTTTTGTCTCAGATAGATCTGATCACCGAGGTTTCGGAAGCCTTCCAGCGTTCGCCCACCTATTTCGCCATTAATGAAAGTAGATAAAAATGGAGAGAATGAACATTCTTGTCGAACACCACTGCTTGTAAAAAGGCTTTTGAGGAGCTCTCCATATATTCTCACGCGACCACATATGCATATAAGCAGCGCATGGTATTCATGAACTTCTGGGGGATACCTCATTACTCAGGCCTGTTTAAAGGCATGAATTGGTTGGTTGAATCGAAATCACTCTTGAAATCAAGAGGCACTAATATTGTGGGATGCTAGTATGCACATCGTTGCTTTAACACTTGATCGAGTATCGAGGTCTGATCCACTCATCCCCTTCCCGTCTGATATCCTGTTAAAGGTTCTCACGTTTTGTCTTTAAGCACTTTCTTAAAACTGCGTAGAATAAGCGACGAAAACATTTCAGTTACAACGTGTGGTTACTACACTTACTGCACTACAGTAGACTCACCCTACTTGAATGAGACGACCTCTTTTTGTCTAGATAGGGGTAGATAGGTTAGACAAGAATCCACCGATTATTACGTCTCCATTTTTAAGCATAGGGGATTGGGGTTCTTTGCGACTGGAATCTTGGCAACACTTGATAGATGGAAGGCATTCACCCATTTTCAAGGCCATCCGTGGGTTCCAAGTTCCCTGTTAAGGGCTGCCTTGAAGGTTGAGAATCTGATTGAGTAAGTGCAGCAGTTAATTGAATTGTAAAAAAAAGCGTCCAGAAAGCTTCAGGTGTTCTTTTTTAGAGCTAGGCATGTCATTCTCATCAGCGAAAGCTTCACTCACCAGAAGCCTCTTTGGGTCTGTTTCGCGTAAGTGTTGTTCAACATCCAGTACTTAGGTCCAGTTGAATGCGCCGTTCCACTGGCAGAGCACCCAGCATCTTCCAAGGTTGCGAAGAATGCCTTTTATTAGGAGTCTAAATCAGCATACATACTGCCCGAAAGGGAGTTCTGGTAGATCTGATTCACATCATGGTCCGAAAACGACGATATGTGCCAGGTGAGATGTGCGGATCTTGCGTGTCCCTGAAGAGCGTAACCGGAAGCATGAACGAACAAGCGCATGACCTGAACCCACATAGGTGTTCCATATTGAGCCACAATCAGTAAGTGCTCCAACCTATTACAGCTAAAAGCGATCTGAACTGACTATTTCGAAGGTTGGTTCGCATAAGCGGGGAGAGGGGCACTCAGAGAATTCGGTTGCTTCAGACGTTAGTACTACAAAAAATTAGTCTTTGATCAGCACACATCCGCAACAGGTGTTTTCCACTATCCCTGACTCCCAAATACAGACCACGGCGACCACCCAATTAGGCCTCAGCAACTTGGATTTCCGTCAGCGTGTTCTATGTGACAGTCCATTCCGAAGACCGATGTCAGACTACCATCTGTTTCCAACCATCACAACCTTAGCTAAATTGAGGAGCTGAATAAACGTCGAAAATGACTTAGCACTCTTATAACCACTACTGTGTGGGACCTATCCACCTAATCTGCGTTCTATGAGCAAAATGAGCTTATCAAATGAGCTTATCACTTCAAATTGCACGATTTCACTATTTTTCTTTGAGGCCCCCATTTGGACTATTGAAAAAAACAGCGGAACCATCTTTCCGCATCGCACTGATTTCAGCACAAGTCAGAATTATGGACGATGAAAAGTCGAGTCTCAGAGAAGACGAAAGTGGTGATGGACAGTCTAAAAGTTTTTACCAGACATACGAGTTATGTAACACCAGTGAACAAATTTGGACACTTTGAAAATACTTTCAACTGAAGTGCAGGGTAAGCTCGTTGTGGCATATGAGACTGAATTCACACCAACACGTTTGAATAATAGTGAAAAAAGAGGTTATTTACTCACCAACCCATCGCAAAGCTATCGACAGCGTTTCGTGAAGAGGTAAAACTCCAGATACAAGGGAAGGCTGGAACCATCATTCCATTGCACACACCTAAACAAACAATCATCGATAGTCTATCGACAGGTTAGTGTAACGCACCTATTTTGCAAAGTCAGGGGGTAAATCATATCCAGTGCTTTCGTTCGGCGAAAACCAAGTTGTTACATTCCCTCTGCATGGATTCCACCATAACCACTTTTGTTTAGGCAAAATAATGGTGCTCAGTAAACACGGGTTGGACGCAGGGCCTCTAAAGATGATGCAGGCCTAATTTTTATTGAGTCCACCAATGCGTTTGATAAAGTCCCTCAAGAAAGGTCCTCATCGAAGCTGGGTGCACACGGGATTCGAGGCGATACTCTCCGTTGGATCTCAGATTTTCTGGTTTGGCAATGATTTTTGTCACAGCTAAATGAGACAGGTCGGCACGGCGAGTTTTTCATCACAGCTTTCTATAGAGACCCGTCGTCACTCCTACAGTGTTTTCAGCCTACACTAACGATCTAATCATGAACATCCTATTTCCATACCTAACCAAACCAGGCGATATAAATTTGTGGAGAGCTTTTGCAATACTGATGATCCGGACTTTCTTCAGATAGCATTTCACTGTCTCATGAATAAGTGACCTCCTCATTGGTGATCTCCTTTCTTATGGGATGCTATTCAGTGTGTCGCAGTGTAAAAGAGTTATGGTGATGAGCAGCCTCAACTCAAGGGCTCACAAAACTCGGGTTTTAGCGTAGGCCATCAGTACGTCTGTATTCATATGTTGGCCTTACAGCAATCTCATGCAAAAGTTTTGAAAGTTTGTGGTATTTTGATCACGTCTGGAATATGGTGATTTGTGGTAAATAGGGCAAATGAATTACAGATTGTAGATTTCCTACACCCGTTACCTCAATATTACCACTAAGCTGTAGACGATCTGATTATCTTCCGGCGGACAGTGCAAGGTGACTTCAAACCCCAGCCGCCAAACAATGTGCCGCTGCGCAAAGATGGTTAGTGAATAAGGCACCGTTTCAATACCTGGGAGCAGAGAGCTTCCAACCTCTTCGCGATTCTCAGATTGCCACGCAAGTTTGTTGCTATCTGAGACTCACCACCAGCTGTCGTGGCAAAACAGGCTGACAACGGTACGTTCAGATACAAAGTGGATGAACACCTGAAAGGCGATGATACCAGTCTCGATAGTGGCAATGTTTTGGAATGTAGGTAGCTCGAGTGCGCTGCTTGGTTGTTGGTCTGTTTGCCGAGCTTGGTAGTTAGGTTGCAAACTCAACACACTCAGCCCTGCACTGACGATGTCAGCTGGATTGGTGATGAAACGTTTGCAACCCAACTGCCAAGCTCGGTGAACAGATCAACAACCAAGTCTCCATAGTGTCTATTGTTAAACACTGACAAGTGATGAGGTGACGCTCAAACTGCATGCTACCAAATGAACACTGAATCTAGCAGGCGAAGGGTCTGTGATGACCATCCAGAAGAAGACCAAGACAATTTTGAGTTGCACTCTCCGAGAAGCAGCGATGATTTTGCACTCGTTTGGATTAGTATTCGAGTGACGGAGATAAGTCAAACATTTGATTTTATCTTTCATACTCCTTCCGCTTCGGGCCACGCTTGTCCACATTCCAGATTTCATCTGAGCACAATTTTGCTTCAGCCCCCAGATTTTGCTGTCGCAACCGTCTGTATCTATTCCAAATTGTCTGCTCCTACATGTTTTGTAGGGCTTAAATTAGATTGTATGACACAGAGCGATTTGTTTTGATTTTAGCAGTCGACGTTTGTTTATCACAGAGTGATCATTTATATCTGGCCTCAGCTTTTCTGTAGTGAATACAGGTGTATATAAGAGCATTTCAAAGTCACAACATAGGTTGTGCGAGAGCCCTCTCAATTCAGAAGCTCATAAACGATTATTGTGTCTGATTCCAGACCGTTAACAAGCGGCTACTTTGAGGCAGCACTTTTTGGCTGAAATATGTGTGTGGTGCGTTTGGTGTGGAATCTACGGAAGCCGAATCAGTGACCTTTCCTTCGTCGAATGATTACTCAATGCTCAATCTTAGTTCTTACCTGGTTGTATCGTTGTTCCAGATATAAATGAACTGCAACTCCAATGAATGAGCAATGCACATCGCCAGCTTGACAGGCTCTTGATGAAGTTCCCCTAGTCATTGTGAAATTGGAATAAGCATCACCGTTTCGGATATCACACCTCAATTTTTACTAGTTCGCAGTCAGCCCTAACCTCGCTTACTCAGTCGATATGTTGGCGGTGTCCCACCTAAGGCGCAGGCTTCTTGTTTGTCTCCTTCCACTCAAAATAGGCCCAAATAATAATTGCTTCAGCCGTCATAAATCGTCCCGAAACATCCCCTTTCCTTGAAGGGCCTTAACAGATTCGACGACGGATGCAGTGTCCTCGTGGACAGACCAATCAGCAGATGATTTCATCTTGCATAGCTTATTTTTCCGCAGACTTTTTAACCTGCACTTGTATGGCTCCCATGCTCTTCCGCTGAGATTAGCTTGATAGCCGATTCCCTGAATCAAATGGTGGCTGTCATGGTTCTGTCAGCATTCGACCCGCCTGTGCAACCAGCATTATCCTATCCAACTGGTTTGCTTGATACATTTAGGTCCGGGGAGATAGTGCTTGGGGTTCAAAAGAGAAAGCCAAAAATACGTCGGTAGTAGCTCCCTGAGTCTGGGAATCCAAGTAATCGGCTTTGCAGTTTGCTCGTTGCAGTGGAGGTTTTTTTGCATTTGTACCAGTCTGGCAAAATTGTAACCACTGACATTTAGCTAAATTTCTAAGTAGCAAAAAGGTAATTCGGTTCAATTTATCAAACATGTATTAACGCAAAACGTCGTTGGGAAAAGCAATCGATCCCTCCGTTCCCAGTCTGTACAAATGCCGCCTTCTAAAACAGCGATTGGTTCGTTTTCACAGCGTGGGTGTTATCGCCAGGGTTGTGGTAGGATCGCTTTTGTCGGGAACGAAAACTGGATCACATCGATTGATGTCACAAATTATTGCTTGTCGAAACTATACTCGTGTGTGGATGGCAAGCCGGAGAAAACTGACCATATGTTTGGCAAGCCTATTCAACCTGTTCCTGCTTCGGTCTCGTTCAATATATACAACGTCTATGCTACACTTATTACGAAAATGTTAGCAAAGTTATTCCGAGATTTTTTACTCTTGTTTACAACTGGTCACAGCAGAGGACTGAAATAAAGGGAGATGCTTTCGATTCTTCACAGATTTTGTGATCCGTCTGGGAGCACTTTCGTGTAATCAAGGGCGCAAATCAACGGGAAATTTACGTTAAATTTATGAGAAAAAGCTATAGAGTGCTCAGAGCGTCATTCGAGGAAGTCCTGTCTGGCAATCCTATCGCTCAAATTCTACCATGGTTCCCACTGACTTTTATGGGAATACACGGAATTCTTGCACTTCTCTGCAGTGTCCGGGAGAAGCGACCTTATTTTTTTTCATTTCAGGCCAATAAGTGTACCACAATTTTGAAGTCAGAAGATTCGTTGCTCGAATTTCAGCAAGTGGCTGTCAAGCTTCGACTGTTTTGACAGATGTATGAAGACTACAAGCGAGTCATCACTAGGAAGAGTTGACGATACCTGATGTAGCCCTGAATGTGACGACGCCGAATGTGACCAAAGAATATAAACAACCTCTCTCACAGGACATGATGATTATTGAAAAACAAATGGAAGCTCATATGCCAGAATTCGCACTTTCGAGGGGAATAGATAACCCGAAACATAAAACAAAAGAGAAATTAAATCAAGTGTTGTACCAAACACCAAATCGTTGGCTGCAAAGTTTGGAAGGCTTTAGATAATCTTTGCCGTAAAAATAGGACAGAATAAGATCTGGTTTTCGTGGGCATGGCAAACTAAGACCCATGTAAATACAAGTAGATAAGGGAAATACATAGTCCAAAGGATAGGAGAATGCCTTGTTCGAATCCATATCCACGGATTCATCCAGCAGTCCGACGCCTGTGTTGCTGGCGTTGATCAGATCGACGGTAGCTCTCGCGTGAACCACAAATATATCAAGGAAGGTAAAATAACTGGAAATGAGTCGGCCGAATGGAGTGCAAAATGCACATGGATCCAACTGGTAACGCACTGGAACACCCTGACAGTTCAAACGTGGGCCGTGGTCATTGATACAGTAGGATCCTTGTCGGGTGATGAGAAAGGTCTGAGGTAGGAAACGGAGACAATATGGGTAAAAAGACCAAAAAAACAGCAAATCATTTCATCTTATATTAGGCTCCTCTGGTGGAATGGACGAGACCACCAATCACCCGACGATTAGAACCACAATGCTGACCTCAAAACGAGGCGGCCTCCTACCACAAATGTTCAAACTGCTTTTTAGTTGGCTTCATTCCGTACCTGAAGCCAGTCACTAGTGAGGAAACGAGAAGCCCTGTAAAGCTGTTCAAACCTTGTCGGAAATCATCAGCACTGTGCATCTCACGAATTTCTAAAAGGATTTAAACTCACAACCTCCCAACTGATAGACGAGGATCATATCATCCGGTCGTGAGCGGTTGCTCATCAGTGCGATCAAATCGCACTTGTACAGGATACAAAGCCACTGATCTCTCAATCATCAGATTAATATCACGTGGTCACGGCTTGAACGGCTCTTCAGATGACTTCTCAGGTGCAAGGCACATGCGAATTATGATATTTATTCCTTCGTGAGCAGACTACATATCGTTTGATAGTACTATGATAATTCGGAATGCGAGTCAATCATCCCGTCTATCAGCTGTTCGTAGTCGAAGGCTTTGATCCTTGATTGCCAACCGGGAGGTCGTCCTAGCAGTTCATGAGATGCGCACTGCTAGTGACTGCCCACAACAATGAAGACTGTTTTCGGTTTCTTAGTGTAGATTGGCTTCAGCTGCATGAAGGGATCTATCAGAAAATTTCAAATATTCTCCTGATGCCTTTGAGACATTTTTCTCAAAACTACTTGATGTGCCATACTTGTTAGGGGAACTGCCACTTCGTGAATATGACCTTGTTATTTCTGAATTGCACACGACTAAAATCAGCCACTCCATTCACAATCGCTAGGAACAAAAACGGCAGTCAGCGAGGGTATGGTAGGAGTCGCGTCCACAATAATCATGATCAACTTTAAGCAATGAGGAAAATTCACACCGCTAATTTGTTCGGCTCATAGATAGAATACCAACCGGCAATGAATATGTGCTAATTCGGGACCTCGACCACGAAATGGATATAAGCTGTACAAACTATATTGCGTCTACAGTGAGCGAGTGGATGCCACATCAGTGCTTACATGAACTACAATTCAAGTCTACAGGCTGTCAAAAACAGTGCCGTCAGCAAGCTCGACGCCAGACGTCGTATATTTATTTAAAACCCCAAAAAACTAAGGGCAGCAAAGGTAAGTGAGAGAAACTTGGGCTACTTATGCACGGCATATTATTCCAGAGAATCGTTGCGTAAGACGTCACAAAATTTGGACCGCCCTCTTGAGGATTTTGCAGGCATAGTGATCAGAAATAACAGCAAGATCATATCCCTGATGCTGCGTTATGCCATAATTTGCTGTGGCAAGCTTGAATTCTCCGAGCTTAGAACTAGGGCGATTGTATCTGACTACTTACATCTTTAACACCCAGTTTCGGTCAAGGGTACTCTATGGTATTCCATTACGCAATGTTTACAGTGCAATTTTTCCCTTGTTCATTGCGGCCTGTATACGTAAAATCAGGCCTTAAAAGTGAGACTACTACGAACTACTTTGGTAACTTTTCATCGCAGCACAATTTGTCTCTTAGGTTAAGCATGTTACGTATAAATCACCAAGTTTGTACGCTGATAAAAGGGAAAAAATTTTAAGCTCGTTCGTTTTATACTTTCGAAGAAAAGTTGGCATTCCTGGCTGAAAACAATCAGGGTCCAAATCTCTCGATTAACATCCGATGATTCCTTTTGACAG
>NW_008751681.1:496295-497621 GCF_000715545.1 Opisthorchis viverrini
TTCCTGGCTGAAACAATCAGGGTCCAAATCTCTCGATTAACATCCGATGATTCCTTTTGACAGAGTTTTCAGATGGCGCATAAAAGGAAGTAATAAGGAGACTTAACGATAGCAAGACTGGTGCGACGTGTGCCGGTGCCCAGTTTCTAACTGGGTTATCTTGGCAAAAACAGGTCCAGCACATGGGCAGGCGCGCAACACTGCGTTCGATCGGCTGCCACCAACATCGTTCGATCCAGTGAGGGCGACTTGCGATGTTGAGCCGCAAACACCTTTAAATCTTGCTGAGACGTGAACAGGCATTGGCATCCGTCATTTCTGATAAACTATCCACCATTACATTGGGAAAACAAAGTAGGTGACACTGCCGTCATTCCCATTAGGCTAAACGATGAAATCTTTTTTTATTCACCGCGTACGATCAATGTTGTGAAATTGTGTGGTAAGCGTTGGGTTGCAATTCACATGACCTTAAGTTTAGAGCTCACCAGAAGAAACAGCCAACAAACGTCAGGAACAAGCATCTCCTCCAAAGAAAAAATGTTTCAAAAGTACAAGAATTCTTTGTGATTTTGCGGACTAACCACATATACTTTAAACACAACGCGGTATGCAGGGGTAAAAGCTTCTTCATTGTTGTTGATGCATTCAGTAAGTGGCCTGATGGCAATAACCACTCAATTAAGGCATTTATTTTCAATTATCGGTATCCCGGATACTATCGTGTCTGAAAATAGTACTCAGTTCATATCCCATCCGTTTGGTAGATTCGTTCGAAGACACGGCATCACTTGTTACTTCCCCACCACCCACTCAATTATTTATTTTCAATTATCGGTATCCCGGATACTATCGTGTCTGAAAATAGTACTCAGTTCATATCCCATCCGTTTGGTAGAGTAGATTGAAGACACGGCATCACTTGTTACTTCCCCACCACTCCATTCCCAATCCAACGGTCAAACTGAACGGTTCGTTGACACATTTAAACGCGCGCTGACAAAGGTAGAAGGGGAAGGGACCACGGTAGAAGTCCTGGATACGTTCCTGCTCAATTATAGAGCAACTCACAATCCAGTCTTCGGACGGTCGCTCTCCAGCAGAGGTTGGGACTTACTCATGACGCTATCCTGCCAACACTTACGTGTTTTCAATCACCGACAGGGTGGAAACCAACGTTCAGACCTGGAAACCGTGTGCTTGTCAGGGACTATCGCTCCGGGCACCGAAGATGGACTGCTGGAGTCGTGTTCAAAAGAATCGGTCAGGTAAATCACAGTGTCCAGGTGGAAACGATATGGAAACGACAAGTCACTCAGTTACTGC
>NW_008751681.1:499184-543145 GCF_000715545.1 Opisthorchis viverrini
ATTTTAAGCTCGTTCGTTTTATACTTTCGAAGAAAAGTTGGCATTCCTGGCTGAAAACAATCAGGGTCCAAATCTCTCGATTAACATCCGATGATTCCTTTTGACAGAGTTTTCAGATGGCGCATAAAAGGAAGTAATAAGGAGACTTAACGATAGCAAGACTGGTGCGACGTGTGCCGGTGCCCAGTTTCTAACTGGGTTATCTTGGCAAAAACAGGTCCAGCACATGGGCAGGCGCGCAACACTGCGTTCGATCGGCTGCCACCAACATCGTTCGATCCAGTGAGGGCGACTTGCGATGTTGAGCCGCAAACACCTTTAAATCTTGCTGAGACGTGAACAGGCATTGGCATCCGTCATTTCTGATAAACTATCCACCATTACATTGGGAAAACAAAGTAGGTGACACTGCCGTCATTCCCATTAGGCTAAACGATGAAATCTTTTTTTATTCACCGCGTACGATCAATGTTGTGAAATTGTGTGGTAAGCGTTGGGTTGCAATTCACATGACCTTACGTTTAGAGCTCACCAGAAGAAACAGCCAACAAACGTCAGGAACAAGCATCTCCTCCAAAGAAAAAATGTTTCAAAAGTACAAGAATTCTTTGTGATTTTGCGGACTAACCACATATACTTTAAACACAACGCGGTATGCAGGGGTAAAAGCTTCTTCATTGTTGTTGATGCATTCAGTAAGTGGCCTGATGGCAATAACCACTCAATTAAGGCATTTATTTTCAATTATCGGTATCCCGGATACTATCGTGTCTGAAAATAGTACTCAGTTCATATCCCATCCGTTTGGTAGATTCGTTCGAAGACACGGCATCACTTGTTACTTCCCCACCACTCCATTCCCAATCCAACGGTCAAACTGAACGGTTCGTTGACACATTTAAACGCGCGCTGACAAAGGTAGAAGGGGAAGGGACCACGGTAGAAGTCCTGGATACGTTCCTGCTCAATTATAGAGCAACTCACAATCCAGTCTTCGGACGGTCGCTCTCCAGCAGAGGTTGGGACTTACTCATGACGCTATCCTGCCAACACTTACGTGTTTTCAATCACCGACAGGGTGGAAACCAACGTTCAGACCTGGAAACCGTGTGCTTGTCAGGGACTATCGCTCCGGGCACCGAAGATGGACTGCTGGAGTCGTGTTCAAAAGAATCGGTCAGGTAAATCACAGTGTCCAGGTGGAAACGATATGGAAACGACAAGTCACTCAGTTACTGCCCACTGAGTGCCCGATCCCAAAGGTGGAATAACATTCACTAGACCTCAAACTGCTGCTTGAAGCCTTTGATTTCTCAGGACCAGCACCTATAACCCCTGTACCGGCCAAGGCAGATCCATTGCTGCAGCCGAGACGTCGTACTGGTCGCGCTAGAAAGCGGGTGGAACCATCACAACTTGATGCGAGTCGACAATCCTACGTAGAACAGCCAGAATAGGGGCGTCCGAAAGGACAGATTTCTGAAAGTAACCACTAAATGCCCGCAACCTACCGAGACCCTCAACTTCACTAGACACTGACCAGACAGACGGCGCCCCCTCAATATGCAGCACGTCACAACCTCGTACCATAGTCAGACAGCGTGAGTCAGCATTTGATCAACGTCATACACCCCCTCCCAATATGCAGCGCCTCACAGCCTTGTGAGTCAGCGCTGGACCAAGTTCACACAGTGTCCCTCCAATAAAATAGCTCGAGGCCGTTGTATTTTCGCACCCACGCTCTCGCACTCGCTTGTTCGGAATAAAGCTGTTGTGTTACCTCCAGTGAGACGGCACTGGGCACTGGAGTGGCGTCAGCAGTCAGATGCAACAGACTGGCGAATCAGCAGATATAACAACCGGAAACCCATAAAGTAAAAATAAAAATAGTTCAGTTGTGGCAACTTTTCGGTGCCAAGCTGCCCCGAAACCCGAAGGAAGCATGAGGGTTGGGTCGCCCAAGCCCAGACAGGAGAAGTCGAGATGCAGAGGCATGGTTTGAACCACGGACCTTCCACTCAATAAATTCGCGCTCTGGACCATGTTACTCACAGTTAAATCTCTCGTTTACCACGACCTTTTCCAACTGAATGTGCTGCATCAGGTCGTCTCAGGTTTCAGTTAGTACGGTATTTGAGATAATCCAGTATATTTTCATGGATGATTCTACTCATAAGGTTTCTAAAACTCTTCAACAACCTGCGATCGGTTTCGGCCCTATGAGGGTCATCAGATAGCAGAAGCACCCGAGTTCCTGTGAACCTTATGTTTCACCTGAACCCCCAGATTGGACAGAATTGGCCAAATATTTGCAGGTCTTACACCATGAACAGTCCCTCATATTTGCAGTCACTGTCATCCTGAGGCATATAACGTTCACATATCAGTTCTACTGTTTTTCACAAGCGGAAAGTCTGTTATTATCGTTTTTTCGACATCCCTGCCACGGCGACTTGGAAAAACTAACCGTACTACTTGAAACAGCCCTAATGCTAAGTAGACTGCTCGGGACCGCAAAGTGGAACCACTCAAATCCATCGTTTCACTCCAGCATCCGAAATAATTAAGGTTCCTGCATTTGTACTAGGCTGCTGTCGCTCTAAGGGGATCGCGGAGTCAGACTGTCAGACTGGATAGTGGCATTGGCTACGTTTAATCATTCGCGCGGTTTTGCTGTCTTGCAATCACAAGGCAAAATGAAAACCCCAATTTATGTGTCATGACGAATAAGGCATATTGGATGTCTTGTCCGGTACCATGAGCCGTAGCTTACAAGTGCACGTCGCTGGTGTCATAAAACTGTAGCGCACTACCAGTGACCCTATTCTGCATGAACGTGCCAGTTACCTTTGTTGATTGATCGTTATTTGGTGAATATAGGCAGCAGTAACGCACAGAACGCTCTGGTGAAATGTATTTACTCGTGAATTCAAACTGAAACACTCGAATGACTGGAAATGTCATGATGAGCACAACAATTCCTACAAGCATTCATAGAGCTCGGTCAGATGATTTTAGTTAATTGGCAAGCTGCAAGAGCGTCCCCTGTTGCGTTCGTATAACGTCACTAATCTGTTGGATGCGCCGTTCAAGCAACAAGGACAAACCGTCCGGTCGCAAACGGTGGCTTAGAAGCACGGTTAAACTAGCGCCTGTTACAGATGGTTTGCCGGCTTAGTCATGTCTAGTACATTGGTTTCTGCAAATACAGTGCCATCACTGGTGAAATCCTCCATTTTCTAATCGTATCCTATCTAGGCAGTAGACGGAAGAGGCAGACTAAGATGTCCGCCATCAGTGATATAAAGCAAGACTAGGAAAGGCAGCTCACCTCATTGTAGTTAACCTTCCTCCAGGTAATCGAGAGGCTTCGCAAGACATCCTCATAGGATCCGAGTACAGCGATATCTATATCATGGTCGTAAGGGATGAAGTCCTTGTGCCTGTGGTCAGAGGTGACAAAAAACAACGAGTTTACTCAAAGATTAACCTGGGTGGTCGCCTACTAATGATAGGAAGACAAGTCAAATGTTGGAGTCGAACCCATGACCTTACGGTTACTCCATGAATAGCTAGGGACGCCCCTATATGATATGTCGTGTGGGGCTCCAATCCGTGCGTAACGTACGGTAGCGTTCGTTGTAGTTTAGTTGGTAGAACGGTCTTCGACTACACGAGTTCGAACCCCATCATTGAGAACTTTCTACTGGTTCGAGAGAAACTGCGCTCCCCATTCGAAAACCGCAAACGATTAGCGTTCACTATTAGTAGACAAAACTTTGAAATTTTTTTACGTAACCTTTATGAAAAATATGAATAATTTTTGGGCGGCCAGTCGGATCTAGCTGACGCAAGAGGCAACTCGTCAATCTCAGGGGGTGATTCGACCCTTACATAGTTTAGTAAGTATGGTTCAATGGCACGTACTCTACAGGTCTTGTCTCCCATAATCAGTTAAGTGGGTTGGACATAGAGCAGAAGACAATGATCTCATATTGCCTGCGGTTCACCGAAGTTCCCATACAGCATCCAAACATATAGTTGGTTCAAACAGGAAAAGCTAATCTCCTCTTCAATAGACAACAGCCTCGATTTTTTAAAATACAGGTGACGCTATAAAATAAGTTATCCATCAAAATATAGCCCACTCTTAATTCTACTCGTTTAGAGATCCTAAAACTGTGACAATATGTACAAATATCTGTAGTTAGCAACGCATCGAGCAGCACCGTGTTGATTTTTGTCAAAGCCAAATGGTAGGAAACACAAGGGGTAGATATGACAAAAGAGCATAGTCTGCAACAGAAAGGTGGGCAGACATTCTTATACTTGCCAAGCTCGCACTTTGCGAAAAGACAACTTGATTTTACGTTCAGCTTGCGCAAGAGGCGATAACAAGCCTACAGTAGATGTTGCTTGTCACTTTTTCATTGTTTTCTGTTTCTTCGTTGATGGAATATCCTATGTACAGATTACAAGCCAGACGTATTGTCAGCAGACTAACAAACGACAGTCTTAGAAACGTAGGGTACAAAACCTCAAAGTGCTCACCGCATACTACTCTCGATCCTCATATCTGTCACCTACAGGCGAGGCCCTATGATGTGAAGTATATTTCAGGAGGGAGGCTGGGGTATTTTGTACCGCATATCATTTTTAAATGGGTGCTCCGAAAAAGCAATGAAACTCAGCACGGCGGGACGGAAAACGTTTCAATCAGAGGAATCTAGTAGGCCAACAACCTTTGAAATGCATCGAAAACCTGAGTAGAAGGATCGAGTACAACGTTTTCCAAGTGGGTTCGTACATCTACCATAGTTGGGCAGTAGCCTACGAGTAAAGCTGACAGAAACAACCGAACAGTTATGTGATTTCAAGGATAAACTCTTTAACTTCAGGTTTCCTATATAGTTGGACCCATAATTCTGAAAATACCCGTTGGAGGCTGTTGACAGGCACAACAATCATCAAATCATGCTGCGCCAAATCCTCAAAACTACCTACCCAACTGTAGATGCCTCCTTCAGTGATTTAGAAGCTTGTAAAGCTGTAGTCAGAGACACCTGAAATAGAAACACTTGATAGTACTGAGGATAAGTCATTGAACACAACGAAGAGCTACACGCAGTTTCAGGCTTGTGATTATCCGCATAAATGAGTAAACAAGTAACGCATCGAAGTATTGGTAGCCCGAATGTATATATTGCTTGGTGATCCGTTCACTGAGGTCGGAAAGTGTTTTTTTAATCGTTCCACCACTATTCAGGGAGACATCGCCAGTGTATCGCCGATTTATCTCTGTCTAATGGCAAAATCTTTTCAACCCAAGTCAACACGACGCAAAAAACTGAATTACTAGCCCCGAAATGCACATAAATGAAGCAGGAACACCTTCTTTAAGTGAGAAAATTAAACTGTCCCTGCACGACATGGGAGTTCAGTTGGTATTGTATCGATCCGTTACCCCACATTCTCAGTAATAAACACGTATATCAGCACTCACTGGAGTACACGGCTATGACACGATTATGAGTCATACAAACACGAGTAAAACTGTGCAAGCAAGAGTGTTAATACACACTAGTACTCCGAAGCGACTGGGCCTCACCGTAATGTGACAATTTGCGCACCTCAGCGACCCATGAGCTATATTGAGGGTGACCGCACGACACTCAGTCTCTCATGCCAGGTTGGTCAATGGTTAGGGGTCCGACAAACAGTCTCCTGGTTCTCTAGGTTTAGGGTTGGAACATGTGGCGATTGTTCCGAGAAATGGTAATGCATAACATTTCCCGCCAAACACCACTGCCTTGAGGTCAGGTTTTTCAGCCAAAGGCTTTGGATGAGGACCCTAATCGTGTCTAGTATCCCAGCCCACGTACAACTATGATACCTATGTCTAACAGTAAACTCATGCCACATCGGAGGTCGCGTGGTGCCATCAGCCAGGTCGCCTTACTAGCTGCATACGCAGGGTGGATAAGCGAAAACGTCTCCCTTCTTCCTTTCACATACTTTTTCTTCCCCCTCTCCCCAGCCCATTAATAACTCTCTCCCTGTAGGCATAGCACTTAGGAATGATGAGTTCATTTGTCTTGTATCGGTTTTGCGTGCAACATCTGCTTGTCACATTGTGCCGACATCCTCAGGTTTCGCTAAACCAATCTTCAAGCCTCAATCCAATTGGGTCGACATGGGTCGGACCAAGTGCACAGGGACAAGCAAGAAAGACTGCTTCAACTGTGCGCTGATTGCAGGCTGTTTTTATGCAATACTAACTTCCGAAATATCCAACGGCGTGCCGGCCACAAGCTCAAATCGATCACATTGTCATCAGTTACCGATGGCGCGGAGCAATAACTGACTGCCGGTCGTTTTTAAACACATTTGTGGATTCCGACCACGCGCTCATCCGGAGTCACTTCTCCCTACGTTTTCCGGCGCCGCGTGAGGTGCGAACAAATCGTTTGGCAACTGGGTTTTGTAGATCCGGATGTTAGATGAGTTTACCAGAATCGTATTCTAGAGTCCCTTTCAAATGGTTCACCATCAGATGTGAACTCATACTGGGACGAGATTGCCAACCCTTTCAGCAGTGCTAAGAATTTTGCTGTGGCACGACACCACCAGGCGCACTCAAGCACTGGATATCAGGCCGAACGGTGGCAATCCTCAAATCTCGGAAGAATATCCCAGCCTGTCCGGAACAAAATTTGACCCGACGAATTATCATAATTCAAGTGAAGGTGAACGCACAGCTGATCCGTGCGACCGACCCCCGGAAACCATCAAGGATCAGAATCGAGTGACCATCTTGAATAACGAACGGCTTGATCGGTGGGCCGAATACTCCGAACACCAATAGCCGTGATTGCCAGCTGACATTCATCTGAAGCCCACAGTTGACATAAAACCCTGGACGCCTACGGCTTCGGAGGTCTACGACTGCATATGTTCGCTCAAGCGCCACCAAGCTCCTGGTCTGGATGACCTCCCACGCGCATTGTACAAAGATGAGGATGAAGTCTTCAGTCAGTGCTTGTCTGATCTGTTTGCTTGCTTTTGGGAAAAGGAATCTGTCCCAGACAACTGGGAAGAGTCAGTGGATAGTGCCCATTTTCAAAAAAGGGGCTCGTATTGAGTGTGATAATCACAGGGGGATCAGCTTGACCTGGGTCGTAACGAGACTGTTGGTGTCACTTATGCTTGGTTGCCTTACGGTGGCTCGTGAGACACTGACTCTAGAGCAGCAAGCCTGAATCCAGCCCGGTAAGGGTAGCGTAGACCAAATCTTCACACTCCATTGGGTGCTAGAAAAACGCCAAACTTATAAGCGACCCAAAATTCTAGTATTATTGGATTTCCTAGGCGCATTCGACTCGTTTGATCGGTTTGTTCTTCTCGACAGGCTTGCCCACCAAAGCTTTGCTCCGGAAGTTCGTGAACATAATAAACCCTTTGTTTTCTCATACTTCCGGACGTGTGAGGGTTTATGGTGAGCTCTTCAAAAGCTTCGGTACACAAAGCGGTGCCGGTCAGTGGTGGCTACTCTCTCCATTCCAATTTGATTTCATGATCGGTGAAATCATTAGACGGATGCTGGAAGGTCCCCAAAGCCCGGTGTTCAAGTGGCTTCTGATGATAACCTTGTCCATCTGGAATATGCAGACGACATCGTTCTCATCTTCGAAGAGGAGGAGAGGGCGCAGTTGTCTTTGGATGAACTGACCAAAGTCCGTTGGTATGCACTTTGCACCCACAAAGTGTAAGGTCTTGGACACACAGTCACTGAACACGCCACTTGCAGTCCAGGGAAGGGCAATGGAAGTTGTGGAGCGTCTTACATATCTTGGAAGTTGTATTAGTTCTGTTTGCAGTGTGACAGATGAGGTCAATGCACGAATCTCTCAAACCCGGGTCCCGTTTGCTAGTTTGAGACACCTATGTCCTCAAGCGGTACATTCCTGAATCTCAAAGGACGTGTGTATCAAGCTACAGTGTGGGTTTTTTTGTTGTGTGGCTGTGAGACTTGGTCTGTTCGAGCAGCGGAACTAAGACGTCTTCATGTGTTCGACAACGGTTGACTCAGAACCATAGATCGTGTGAGTTAGTGCCAGCGAATACGTAACGTGGCGGTTAGAAATCGACTTTTGACTGTGCAATTTCCATTAAAGACTGTCCAGCAGCAGAAGCTGCGTTGGTTGGAACACCGTTTGCCGAAGAGAGTGCTGTTTTCCGTGCCCAATTCAGTTTGACGGAAGCGGAAATGTGGTCATCCCTTGACCTGGTACCGGGTATGAAAGAAATCGCGAAAGGCTTGGGTGCTGTTGGTGCTACTCGCCTTCCACGATGGGGAGGCGTGATCCCCGCTGCGCCTGGTTGGAGACGCTGCAAGATGTGGCTGCTAACCGATGTCAGTGGCGTTCTTGTTGTCAGTTTCTATCCAGATTGCCTAAATGAATGTCTGAAGGTGTAAGCACTTCGGGATGATTGTTGTAAACTGGCAGTAAGCATTTTCCGCGGCCACCTCTATTCTTTTCTTCACGATAAATCTTTCAAACAAACCAAGGTTGTACGGCAGCGAAGCATCGGTGTTGAACACTGATGTCATGCTGTCGATGATGATGATAATGTTGTTCCAGTGAAGCAATTGATGGCGTTGTCAGGTCTGGTGTGAAACGGAGTATGCGCCTAAGCCAGAAAGGAGTGGCTCATAGGTTTTCCGAATGCCACATCCGGGAAGCTCAGGTATGCATAACACCCACGTCGTCCTTATCCGCTTGCTTCGTCCGAAGAAAAAACATTTTTGTTTCTTATTGCAAATACAATTAACAAATCAATCTTCTGCATTGAGGACGGGGTTGAGTCAGATTCGATGAAGTGACTGTAAGAATACGGGTTAGAAGTTTATTTATGAAGTCCGTAATGAGCTGACGTTCTACATGGTATTTGCACGTGGGTGTGGAGTAAAACTGGCCTGCTCACACTTTGGTATCCTGTCGAGTTAGACTGGGTTCTTATTTGTTGGGTCAGAACGAGTGAAAATAATTGGCTTGTCTCAGATAGTCTAACCACATTGCACGAATCCAGTATCAATCAAGCATGAATTCCATTGAGAGCTGTGCTGTCTGCAAATGAGTGATTATCGCAAGAGAAACCCTCTCCGACTCTTTCATGAGTGAATAGGTGGGAGCCCGAAAACCCTTCGGAAATGAATCTATCTGGAAGCTAAAAACGAGCAAACTTGCATATTCCTATTCCCTGACGAGAACTGTTTTGCTGGGAAACAACGAAATGCACTGCTATCCTTTTCACATCCTCAGGAAATGTGTTGTAGTTGTATTTTGTGGGACAAATCCAGAAAATCTGTAGCTCTTCATAAGAAACACTTCTGATGGTCGCGAAGGTTGTTTGTTACAGAACGAAAGCACTCTACTAACTCTGGATGATTCTGACTTTGCAGCTGTCCGCAAGTCGTCAAGTGTTCTCCGACCTGCTTTCACCTCTTAATCTATCATTCTTCTAATCCCGCTTGTTCACCCTCAGTCAGCTGTCCATGTACTTTTGATCCCCATTTGTTTGCTCCTCTGTCATCGCCATTCGCCGTGTAACAAAGGCTGTCCAGTCTGACACCAGTGTGTGGCGAATGAATGTGCACAGTTGACCCACTTACCCATGCATGTTCGCACGCCGTTTGCTTAGACCACCATGACAGTGGCCATGATTTCGATCTAGTCCCACCGCCAATCAGAATTCAGGTTGTCCTCGGAAGGGACGACCGCAATCCACATCACAGAGGCAGCATTCCGCTCGCCGTTGTGGTGTACGAACCATGAGACTGGAGAGGACGCTAGCAGATGTGTGCGCCTGTTGGCTCCACGAACGTAGACAATTGGGGGTTGTTGTCTTAGTGTAAATATTGCAGCAGATTTCCGAACCAAATTCATCGTTTTGGGATGCGGGATCGTCAAACCTACGCATGACTCAAAGTTCCGTATCGAGAACCGCAACAGAGAGCCTGATGCTGCTAAATCCACATGAACACACTGGAGTTGACCACGTGGATGTTTGCAACCTCACACGACAGTGAAAGATCAATTCCGGTTTTCGAAGACGCTTACACGCAAGTTCAGCAACAACTCCAAAATTCTATACAGACGAATTTTCGCAGGAAATTGTAATACTGCGTTCATCCACCAATCACTATCAATGACATCGCATGTGCTCCACAAGTAGTCTCTAAATAGTATGATTTTATAAAAGGATGCTGTAGAAAACATCCATGTTATTCAAACAGATATCCTTATTATGTTCTTCGCTCCTGAAAAAGCTGAACGCATTACAGCTTAATAGGCCTGCCGGGTCATCCAAAGGCGACTTTTGTGAATGAAATGAAAGAATTTTCGGTGAAACGGTGTCCTTACATTTCCGATCTAGGGACGATGCTGTAAATTGCGAAAACGTGGAACATGTGAGGCCAGGATTTGTTCAACTTCATTCAAATACAGACCAGCAACTCTTCTGTCTTATCAAAGATCGTCGAAACCACTACCTCTGATGGTTCTGTAAAACGACGAAGGAGCACAGTTTGTATCTCAGCCAAATTGGGAAAACTGACAGAAAATGCGTTGCCAGTTCTATGGAACGGTCAGTAGGTGATGGACATGTATATAGCACAGTACGGGCTAGTAGGTGTTCCACTCACAGTGGTTCAGGTAAAAAACCGAAACAAGTATACACTTAGTTGACCGCTTGACCAGACCAAAATGGCTGTCATTCCACCAACCAACAAAGCACCTGAATCTACCGCAGTCCAATATCAGCTGAAAAGGCCTCAAGTAGCAGAAGTGAATCGATTCGCCAACACGCTGATAACGAAAGCGGAACAGAAACCAACACGGATGTGATCAACTTCGACCAATCTGTTGAGTTCTGTCGATAAAAAAACGACGAAAGACTTTCAAGCAGTATTCGTCTGTCAAGTTTGCGATGCTACGTAACTGCTATGCCTGAGCCTACGTCAGCCGTCAAGCCGAAGAACACTCCACAACTTTATTGCAGAGTTCTGCTTGCTAGTCGGAAAGTTTTGGGTACAAATCTTTTTCAGGTACGCGGTCCCGGATGAAACAAGTGAGCAGTTTCTCTGCATGGGTTGATTCACCTCACAGGACCAATGCTGTCTTATTACAATGTCAAAGAATGTTATCAGTCAGAACGCGTACGACCGGATAACGCTCGACTCCATCACAGTTTGCAGTCACGGACATTTCAGGAATCTAAAGAATAAACCAGAAAAAATCAACCTGAAATGGGTTTGTAAATAATTTCAAAAGAACGTTCGGCTATCCCTTCGAATTTTCGAACCATGGTTATCATTACCACAGCATTGTAAACACCTTAAAAGTAACAATAAAAGAAAACGCAGCGCATTACCAAAGCAGATGTTTTGTGGATCAACTAGCCGTTCGTTGGCTTACAGGCATGCCTCCACATGTATGATTTAAGGCTTAGACATCAGCGGGGAATAACACATCAGCTATAGTACTGGCAGCAACCAGTATTCACAGTTTTTGAGTTTTATAATACACACAGGTTTATCGAGCATTCCACTTTTATCCTCCAAAAATTCAGAAGATTATTGTCCTCCATATACCACCTAAGTACGTTATATAACCAACGCAACACTGTGAATATGTCACGGATTAGCAATGAAGAGATATTCCTCTGAACTAATCAAGTTTCCACACTCTTGAGACGAATGCTTAAAGAAACCGCTAGTATACTAAAGTCTGAGGAAGAATTTCATACCACCAAATCTTGCACAACAAGACCACTAATAACAAAATCTAAATCTCTAAGGTTTTTGCGACTGCCTTTGATTATTGCTAATTCTCATGCATTGTTGACCTGCTTTGTGTGTGGCCGTAGGCACAAGCAGAAGTAACTCTGTTCGTCCGTCGAGTACGCGCACCACGCGACTTCAAACAAAATCCTATGCTGAGAGTCCATGATTCAGACGAACCCAGGTCATTTTGTGGTTTGTTATTCACTAGCGATATGTGGGTGAGTGGTTTGAAACTTTTCAACCAATTCATACTCTGAAGAAAATTTAGAAACCGATGAACCAGAATTCTCGTTTTGATCAACCAACAATCGGTCGTTCATCTTGGTACATCACAGCTCGTTCGCACAAACTTCCGAATACACTGACGCTAATTTTGCACACTAGGACACAACAGTTTTTCATCAACATGACAACCGCTTCTAAAAAGACTGAGCCGAACTTTTCAAAGTCGACCAAATTGCTATCAGTAAGATCAGGTTAATGACTAAGAATATAACTCAGTAATCGCGAATCCTTCCGAGAGATCTTACGATAAACAACCTGACCGTTAGTCGTTATCCAGGTCGCCTGACTGAGTTAAAATCTGGTTAGTGCGAATCAGCAGATTGAGTGGCCACGTGACTGGACTCTCCACAACTCTTTGATGAGCCCCACTCAGCTTCATACCTCCCCTCTTTTACTTGTGAAATATGAACACAGTGATTGCCACTTTGATGTCATACGACGTCAAACAAAACTGACCATGCGACAAACATTGGTCGAGGAAACGAGGATGAGTAGCTTCCTTTATGAAAACGAGGATCTTCATTTGTACTGTACGTGCAGACATGAGGCTACATTCACATTTCACTGTGATATTGCTCATTGATATAAAATGATACTCGCGAGACGGTAAGCCCACAGGCTGCGGTGGGCTTACCAAGTCATTCCGAAATGATGATTCTTCGATGGGTTCCAACTGTTTAACAAATCATTAAGAATAACACATGTGAAGTTTGTAGAAAATAGTGAGCAGAAAGACAAACATTCTCCAAAAACGGTTAAAATGATTTGTGATGATTTAAAATGATCCCCGGAGAGAGGACTCTCCTCAGGAAGGTGGACAGAGTCGTTCTCATGGACTTTGTTCTGCTAAGCCAATCTTGGAAAGAATACTGAGCACATGGTTTTTGTACAGAATGTTTGTAAGTAAACCAACACTATCTCTGAGTTCAAACTGTCGACATTTGCCCCTCGGGAAACTACAGTCCCATGTGGGCAAGGAAGCTAGAAACTAAATCTTCATTGGGAATCTGCGAAAATATTGTGCAGCAGAACTATGGAGTAAACTAGAGGTAAGGACAGTTCTTCATCAAAATTACTTGACGCAACTCGAAACATCTTATTTTCGTTTTATAAGTCTATCCATGTGAAAGCCATGAATAAGATTGTCAATAGTTCATCCAGACCATGAGTCTTCGTAAAGTTATGGCGCGTTGCATTTCACTTCAGATGATGGAATGGTTTGTTAGCTATGTGAAGAAACCGTGTAACCGATGGGATCCGTTCAATAGATTAATTTTTTGTTTTGAGGCAGTTCGACTGTCCATGTGTCGCACTGAAAATGGGCACAAAACACAGACTGCTTAACCAACCTGTCTGAAACGACAGACACACATCGATCGTCCACTATATCGGCGTCTGCCTCCATGATTAGGGACACTGGGCGATGAGTCACTGAATGAAGGCCTGGGAGATGTGGAGTGTTCAGCCCATTTTACCTTGCGAAAAGCGTGGTGTGTCGCTTCGCTCGTCCATACACGCTGGTTCGCGTGGATTGTTGAGGATAGCAAAACTGCACTGATCGGCAATCAGCCAGTGTGGTTGAGTGAGTGCTCTTCGGTTGTTAGAACGGAGTGGCCACTTTTCAAACCGTCACGAACAGATTATACAAACAAGTAAACCATGATGCAGTACCGTTCACTACTTTGCAGTACAAGAGTGAAAGTCTGAGTTATGCGATGCGTGAGTCGATTACCGATAACTATAAGCATATTAGTCCTTACTCGGGTTCGTCTAAGTGTTCGCCAGTGATACGCATGAACGTGATAGCATGATCTCCTACTCTTGAAGAAGTCGCACTTTACTCATTTTCTGTACCACTTACGGTGTAGCAGTTCCAATTAGCTTACCACCCACATTATACAGTCATCTGCTACAGTGATCCTCATCATCCGAGGGCTTTTGCGAAAGCCTTTCCCGTTTCGTTATACATTCAGCTCTTCAAAATCCAATATAGGTCATAGACAGATCACATCAGTTAGCCAGTGGTGTGGCGACCACAGAGCTGTCAAGTTTCTCGCCGGAATTAGCTCGCAGATGAAACGACATCAGAGATGTAAGCAACAAGTAGACAGGCGGGAAGTCAGCGAAAATGCTGGATTCATAATCCCATGGTATGCTGGGTTATTTCTAACGGAAGGCCTCATGAGAAGGCAAGCAAATTAAGTTGTTGACGGTTGACATAAAGCAAATAAATAATAAATAAAATAATCGTTCAGCTGTAGCGCCCTGTCGGTGCCTAGCTGCCATGCCACCCGAAAGAGGCACAAGGGCTGGGATACTGCCAGGTTGCCCAAGCCTAGACAGGGGAAGTCGAAAGGCAGAGGTCGGGTTCGAACCACGGACCTTCCGGTCAGTAAATTCGCGCTCTAACCACTTTAGCCTCTCCCTTATGATACTTTCTGACTGAATGTACTGTGCAAAGAACCCCCAGACTTCAGTCGGACTGAGGCATCGTGTTACTGGTGGTTGCTCAGATGGCCGCTGATCTCTTCGGTGAGTTTGGCAATTAGCTTGCAAACGTTTGGTCCCTAGTCGAGTAGACATCGTCAGTGTGCATTTAAATGGGTGGCGTGAGTGGATTCACACTGACAGGACATCTTGGTGTTTTCTCCTGCTATGACGCCGAAAAACCTCGCATTAAAATCGACGCGCAAGCCCAAATGCCCAGTTGTCGGAGGACTAACTTAATCGATCGATCTTCATCAAATAAAACGTCTGAGTGGTTGACTTTCATGTTAGCTACAAGCCTCAATCTCATAGTCTGTCCAGACGATTGTGAAGAGCGAAAATTCGAAAACGTCTCCGGTCCTCCAAAAGAATTAGGTCCAATGTAAACAATGAAGAAGTACGAACGGATGTCTGACTACCCACGCGCCTCCTTGATAATTGTTTAATTCGGGTAGAGAAGCTTGATCCGATTGTCTAACGCTGTCAGTGAATAGCGCCTACGAGACATCGTGCACTTGACACTTGTACACTCGTGCACAGGAAGTTGTTGTGTCTAAACGCACAACGGTAGGATCAGGTGATGTAGGATGGCTGCAAAATCAAATGAGATCATGTGCGTAACATGACATGCATCATGTCACAGTGTCTAAAAATAACCCTACTTACACCGGATCATGGATGTAGTTCTCCAAAATAGAACTACATCACTATCTCGGCGCGTCGAATCATCGCTCTAACGGAAAGAGCCCACATGCGAACTAGGGATAGGCGCAGATGATTAACTATTGTGGAATGTTGTAATCGCTAAAGTATTTGCAGTGAAATATGTCGCACGTAACTTTCAACACATGCCGCTTGCTTTAGTCCGCTTGTCAGTTAGGCTGGTAGGGTGGGCTAAAGCCGACTAAAACCATTTCAGCCGTTCTTTTGAGAATGATCCCTGTCCAAAGTTCAGTTTATTCCAGCGATTACCCACTATAAAAGACAAACACGCGAACGGTATGTGAACGCTTTCCGAGAACCCTAGACCACGCATTCCGCATAGTGATACTCATTTCAACCGCAGACCCACAGATCTTGTAAGACCCTCTGAACGGAGTGCTAATCAGCCTACTTATTCACCGAAGTCAGTGACAGACTAAAATTCGGAACAATTGGCTACTCTGTGTACTCAGTGTAAGAAAAGTAAGGAAAGCACTGAACAAGCATAAAATGTTTCTCACCAAGAAGGATTACCATAATACGTTCCTCCTAATTGTTCTCGGGTTATTCGGGTAGCCGTCCTTGTCCTGATATGTCAGGCTACAGCTATTCGGGATAGGCGTTTTGTTTTCTCCTGCTGCATCAGTAAGATCCAGTGTTTTATTGCATGAGAGAAGACGTCGAAGAGGTGTAAATGCCAGGCTACAAATAAAAGAACAAGTACCGATCCCCTACAGGTGTGCCCAACCCTATCAAAAGAATCCCTCGATGGAGAGTTCACAAGTATCAGTCATCGGAAGTCACGTAATGTACGATTCCGGCGATAATGGGCGGTCTGAGATCGGCTTCATCCCTAATAATAGAGATCCCCAGGCAATTTTTAACAGTACTCTCACTTTTTATTTTTATATTGGTAGTATCTCACCCTGCCAATGTGATAACGACCTGATAGGTGTAATACCCGTTACTCAAATTCTATCCAACAAGTCAGTAGGTTTGGCCACTGTGGCTGTAGTGTCTTCATGTACCTCCTATTCCTGCCCAGGGCGATTTCAAATTTCATCGCCGTAATCCCACATCTCTGAGGCAGAAAACCTTTGGCACTAACACCTAAAACTGTACAAACGCACTGTTTTAGATCGAGGGATTTCAATCCAAACTTGATTCAAATTGGCGATTAACCCCAACCGCAATAAAGTGATCAGGGGAACACAGAAATTACGGAAGCGCTTGTTCTACCGATTGCCTAAAGCCAGAAGTGATTGAGGGGACTTGAAGCAAACGAACCCTCTAAAAACAGTGATCGGGCAGGCGAAGCGAGCTGATATGCCATCGTACCATGGAAACCGGCTAAAAAGACGTCCAGGACAAACAAGCTGGGTTTTTTTAACCTGGATGAATCTGGAGCCATCTTGCCAGAACTCCACCACTGAATGGGTAGATAATTCACTTCGGAGCGAAAATGGTGCAAACCAGTGCACTTATTCCGAGTTTGATGAGAATCTACGCCGTGTAACGTGTCATTTTTGGAAACAACCATCCTTCGAAAAATTCCATGTTGAGAAGTTTTTTAGTACGGAATCACGACATCTGTGGATTGCAATGACACTTCTGCCCGCTTTTACCAGAGAGAAAGCCATCCAAAACATACAAGAATTGAATCGCTAAGTTGAGCTTATATTTGAAAATACCACGGTATGCACTCGCAATTCTCGGCGTAGATACCCTCTGAAAGCTGATGAACTGCTGATGTTTTTGAACGCACTGTTACAAACAAATCGGGTCAACACAAAATTAATGTTCGTCCCAATTGCACAGTAGCTGTGAGGAATTGAAGCCTGAACAAAGTTTCACAGTATCACATGGATTTAGACATTGACAAGTTGTATGTGGTTCAGTCACTTGTGCTTGGATTGTAAACGTTTACTACGTATTCACACATTGGTAATCTATCGAGGTAGCTCGGTGACCATATCAACAGTCACCTGGACTACACCCTGGCTACCTTGATATTTTGCCAATGTATGAACACGTGGTAAACGTTTACACCCCAAGCACACAAATTAACCATGTATAATTCATCGTAATCCCTCTGTTTAAGACAAAGTAGTCAGAGAAAACGACACCTCCCACCGTCGTTTTTCAAAAATCTGCAGGAATATGGCTGCCCAAATTAATGAGAATACTTGCCACTTCCGCCGAAACAGTTAAACCCAAAACGCGGCCAATAAAAATGAGCACACTAAAAGTTGCGCTGAGTGTAGTTAAAGGCGGTTCAGGAAATGCTCAGCTCGCACTTAAAAAACCATTATGGTGCAAACGGGGTAGTATATTCTGATCCGTTTTTAACGGAAGGTCCAAATGAATCTCTCCTCCACGGTATCGTTCAGTTGAATGTGCTGCAAAAAGGGTGGTGTATATTACCCCATCATTGGTGTAAATGATTTTCCTACGAAGATAAGAAGGTAGTGAGAGACAGAGAAGCGTTTACTATCGCGATTGTTATGACCGACTGGCATAGCTGTCCCGTTTACCACGTGCATGTCATCCAGACGACCGGTAAAGGAGACTGCGAACGTACATCTTCACTTAATGCGATCGATCTGTGAATCTATGTAAGCGAAACGTGATGGTTCATTTTTGGCCAGTGTCAACAGGGACTGTGTTAAAATGGGAACACTCGGTTGGGTTTTGTCCATGCTCACTCGCGGGGCTCGTGATGACGTGTTGGGACTTGATCGGGGAGCTTGCTTATCCACGATGGGAGCCACAAGGCCTACACAATTGAACTCCCATTAAATGGAGACGCGCTGAGAGCGTTGCCTGATAATGCACGCTGTCTGAGTGATTTGTAGCTCATTAAGTCCGTCAGCATTTACCGACTCGACAGACTAACCACCACACATATTGGTAAGTAGAATGAACAGCGTGCCTGTCGCACACCATTCCTTGAGGATTTCTGGTGTGTACCCTCTCATCCCTAAAGGTAAGAAGTTCACAACTCCTTCTCTCACGTAAATTTGGGACAGCTAAATTAACAGGTTGTCCCTCTAGATAACCAGCATTAGGCGATACCAAAGCACTTGAGAGAGTGGCATCTCATCGGAGGGATCGCATACTTGAGCAGGCTGACCAGACACTTCTGTGCACTTCCCAGGTGACCACCCTTAGGAGAAGTCTCCTTGGGAAATTGCTGCAAAATACTCTATATTATACATGGTGGTGTGTGCATCCACTGTTGATGCTTTGCTGATGGTGTAATATTGATTAGGTGGAAAAAATGATGGTGTCATATGTAGGACGCAAAGGAGCAATCACTTCAACAGACCAAGAGTCTAGGACAATGAAACTCGCAGCTTGTGCTTTGCGCAAATTTATCAGGCACAAGCAACGGTAAACACAAAAGCATTGCGAAGAAGATAGAGAATATGTAACTGCATGGTTTCGCATAGAGCAGATCCCTGAATTATATAGAATGTTTGACGTAATTTTGTGGTTTCAAACATTTGGAGATAAAATAAAAAATCTACAGCAAAATTTGTGACTACCGTTCCGGCATAGTGTGGTATATTCGAGAGACACGGCTTACAAATGTCCTTCGTGCAGTGGCACACAAAGATCAAAAACCTGTTTCAGGTGGCTCACCTTACTGATCCTAACAAGGAGCCAAAGCTCAACCACCAAACAATTCCATATCTCTCAGCCAGCGAAATCCAGTGGCGTAGGAGCTTGTACACTTTCTTGCGTTTCGTCAGCTTCACGTGACAGTTAATCTCCCGTTCAGGAGCACCAGCTTCATCAAAGTACATGGGAGGATGGACAAAGTTAGGCGCTTCAGGGGGGATTATTCTAGAGCCATTTTGGGCTTCTCGAACAGTCGGTAGAGAACCAATGGAACCCAACTGTTGTAAGCACCAAACTGCTTCATCTTCATCCATGAGGTTTCCCGACTGTAAACAGCATTTTTGATACAGATTGGTTGATGATTCATGTGTACCGAGGTGACAGAAAGATCCAATCACAGTGTAAACAATTTGGCGAAGTGGACTATCAATAACATCCAGGCCTTTTGCTGAGATCCACCGCAGCAACTCATGTGAAAAGAGCTGTATTGATTTGTTTATCCCCCGAGCACGATAGGTAAACACTTGTTTCTGACTTTCAAACCATCGAGTATTTGTTTGACCCCTATCAGCACAGTGGTAACTCCAGAATAATATCACCGCTAGAAAGGATAAAACCAAGTTTACGAGGCCTGTCCGCATCTGGCTATAAGATCTATGTGTCGGCGTGCGAAGACCCATGCCGAGTCGCACGCTGTGCGCAGCTGTCCAGCGGGCTACTTGGCCGTGGAATCAAGCACAGGGCACAGGAATACGCTGTCCAATCAGAGCTTTGGTCGTTGTTCCGAAATCACCAATCATACTTCGGACCAAACGAAAAGCCAATCAAATTTGAAAACAGGTAACTGAGCTTGCGTAGCTCTGACGACTGGTCGCACTGATCTGTGGCCCTTGACATTCGGAGGGTTAGATCCGTGGTTGGCAATGCCTACCGTTTTATTCCAGACTAAGCCTTCTCACATTATGGATGATGTAATCGAATAGTTTCAAATTCTGCCCGCTTGAGAAAATGACATACCCATCTAGTGGTTGCCTTCACTCACCATGTATTTGTTGTGCTTATGAACAGCTCTCGAGATACGACACAGAACGCTATTCCATTAACACCCTACTTAAGTGTACTCAATGTATGCAATAAATTTGAGTACAATGGAAAGTATGGCTCCTCTTACTACTATGTAAGCACTGGTAGTTGATCTGTAAGCATCACCTAATTGTGCTCATCACTGGGCGAGTCACTATAAAATTCAGAAAATCCGCTCATCTAATTTGAAGGGATTTGGGAAAATAATCAGGTGACTTGTTGGCGAGTACAGATGCACTTCTACACAAAATCATGAAATGCCGTTTAAAACACGAGTGAATAGTCTGTTGCGTTGATAGACGAATTGTGCGGTGGCTTTCTAGTCGAGAAGGCACAAACAGAGCTGATTTTTGCATGTAGGCCTTTAAGTTCGAAATCCACCAGACTCAGCACAGACATACATAACGGGTTTGTACATCCAGTAGATAAATTCTTTGTGACAACTAAGGGAAATTAAAAAAAACCTCATCCTGGATCGCTCAAACAAATAATTATTCTTAAAAAGCACCATCTGGAAGCCTCTAAACTATTTTGCATCAATGAATGACTGCCTAGGTTTGTGCTATTTATTTTTCACCTTTGTGTTGCTTTTGTCCCCAGTTATTTTTGCTGGAAAGTGTTTCATCATGAAAATTTTTCAGCTGTACTGACAGTCATTCATAGCAAAAACGAATGTATTCACTCTGATGTGTAGCCAGAACAGTGAGTGCATAGATTCTTGGGCGTACGATGAAATTTATTTATATGTATATGTGAAACCGAAAATCGCGAATATCCGGGGTTCTGCTGCTGAGAGAAATAGCACCAGATAGACCTATTAGGGCATATAAACGTGTGCGGTCATGTCCCTGCAATGACCAGATGGCCCGAACAAGAACAAACGCGAAACATGTTGGATATTGGACAAACAAAATTTGGGTGAAAAAACTGAAGACATTCCTTGGTCATCTGCAAACTAATTTGGCTCTTTCGAGAGACTCACCTGGAACCCAACTGAATCTCTCGTTTATGATGTTCTCAGGCAACTGAATGTACTGCACCAGGCCGCCTCATGTTTCAGTCGCTACGATATTTGAAATATCGCGATACATGAATATCTTTGTAATGTACTACTCATAAGGTTGCTGAAATTCCATCGACAGCCCACGACCGGTTTCGCCCTTCCACTTTGGGCTCATCAGGTAGGCGCAGTCCCCGGGTTTCAGTCAACCTTATGTACTACTTGAAACCAAATTGCACGAAATTAGCGAATATACACTCATCTGCAAACTAATTTGGTTCTGGATATGTATTGTTTATATTTCTCCCGGAATTGTAAGGGTTATGTTTAGAAACTGTACGTCATTAAGCATTAGAGTGAGCAGCATTCGTTAGAGTTCACGTTCAAATTGGGCTAATATTCGTCGAAACCTCAAAATCATTATTTTTATCTAAAGACTGGTTACGCCAATCTTACTCCAGTGTTTCTTTTTGTTTAGCAGGAAAATGCAACTTTAGCTTGTCTCGACATTTTAATTTCTGTGTCTCCTTGAGGAGACTGATTTTAGAAATCCTAATACTTTCTAGTACACATATTCTTATCACCAACACTACTCATCAGGTCATTTTACTTCGTTTACAAGCGGACGTGAATTCCTTTGTTTTGAGTTCCAACATAATACCTAAACCACAATTCACAAATTCTACTTCTCTTATTGATTTCTGAAGTTTTTCGTCCACAAAAATGAGCTTGTTCTGAATGACACTTTGAGACAGGACTCACCATAAGGTCACAGAATGTTCTTTTTCTTGAATGTTAACCTTAGCGTGGATATCATGTCATGATTCAGCACTAAGTGGACACCCTCATTCTGCACCGAAATGTGCACTGATGCACTCCTTTCTGTGGTATCAACATACGTGGATGCTCTGTCGCATACAACGTTTTTTTGTAGCACTTTACCCCATATACATTAGGTATCCTCACAATAATCAATATAACGCAAGCACACCATGGCGTTTTATGCCTTGTTTTGTCAGTGGTTGTGGAGTGGCAGGCGTCACAAAGCAATCCTTTTGTGGACTGGTTGCGATTTGCTTGCTCAAGGTTACCCAACAAAATTATTTCAAAGGACTAAAGAGAATTAAAACCTACACTAGTAACAGTTATGAAAGAGGAAAGAAAATAAGCATGAACTCTTTTAAATAAACAAAGTTTTTCAGGGTTTCCGTCTAGTAGTTTGCGATTTGCTGCAAAGTGTGATGTATAGCCTACTACTTAGTTTATGTCATTTGTCCATTGTGACATGAAAATTTCGACAACAAAAAGAATCTAGAATATATAGGTATTCCCTACCACTGCCTAACCATCTTCAAGGACATGATAAATATGTATTGCCGTCATAACGTTTCCTCTAGGAAGAACAACCATTGAAAGACTGCCTTCCACTTTTCCAAGTACTTCTAACTGCCCTACGATTATCATTTCGAGCAGAACACCGCTCGGCCATGCATTCATCGGCCTCCTAGCAAAACACATGTCAGTTATCAGCAACATGTATCCTTTATGAAAATACACTGCGACATCTCGAATATCGTGCCAACTGAAACATGAGGCGGTCTGTGTGCAGCACATTCAGTTGTAGAACATCACAAACGAGAGATCCAGTTGAGTCTCTCGTGAAAACCGAATTGATTTGCAAATGAGTGTATTTCTCGTAAATTTGTGCTTGTTTATTGTGGGTCGAACTTAAGGATGAGCGTATTTCTCAAAAACATTTCAATTTGGTTTCAAGTAGAACATAAGTTTGACTGAAACCCGGGGACTGCGCCTACCTGATGAGCCCAAAGTGGAAGGGCGAAACCGGTCGTGGGCTGTCGATGGATTTTCAGCAACCTTATGAGTAGTACATTATAAAACAAATATATACATGTATCGCGATATTTGAAATATCGTAGCGACTGAAACATGAGGTCGCCTGGTGCAGCACATTCAGTTGCCTGAGACCATCATCAAGAAACGAGAGATTCAGCTGGGTTCCAGGTGAGTCTCTCGAAAGAACCAAATTAGTTTGCAAATGAGTGCATGGTCGCTGATTTCGTGCAATTTGGTTTCAAGTAGAACATAAGGTTGACTGAAACCCGGGGGCTGCGCCTACCTGGTGAGCCCAAAGTGGAAGGGCGAAACCGGTCGTGGGCTGTCGATGTAATTTCAGCAACCTTATGAGTAGTACATTACAAATATATATATATTCCTTGGTCCTTCGCAAAAGGCAAGGCGCAAATTTGCAAGACAATTTCACTCCGCATCGGTTGCCTGAAAACGTGTCACACCTTCATGTTCTCAGTTAATGTTGCGCCCATATGGGAATTGACAGATTTATGAAACATGTCAGCTGCAAGCAAGGGTTATTGATAATCTTTTTTGATCTTGGATATGCTAATTGCATTCATTGTCATCACCTTCAATTCGCGATTGAGCGTGGAAATTACAGTGTATGCAGACATATCTTTCACTCAACCCCGACCTTGTTGGATCGACCAGTCTTTCAACGCTTTGTTATAACTCCCAACGGTAGATTGCCCAATTTTTCGGGAAACTCTAGGCTAAATTTCATTTTCAAACTGACTCACTTCTCTGCAAACCAAGAAAATACTTCGCCTCTCCAAAAGTTCACGGGAGTATATTTTAGGCTACAAGAAATAACTTAGTTGAAAAAGTTACTGCCATATATCGCATGTCTTTCTCTCCGTCGCTCAGTAACAAAAGCCGTACCACCAACCGATAAAATGAAAAGCGGGATAGAATAGCATGCTAGAGACGCGACTCAATGCCTATTGAAAACTGATAGGCGCTGTTCAGGAAGTGACAACACATGACTTGAAAAATTGTTCTATTTTAAAATAAAAAAAGAACGAACATATTGTAAACTTCCCTGAATATCAAAATTCACTAGAAACCACATAACGCCGATTTTTAGTGTTTGAATGCTGTTTTCACCTTGGATTTAAACTGTTATGGTCATTTCGTCGAAAGTGGTTCATCGGAATCTGTTCAGCTCCAAGCGCTACAGGCACCACAGTCACCTGAACAGTAGGCATTGAACACAATCTAACCAGGCCGAAACTCCTGGAAACTCTCGATTGCGATTGTTCGACATCAGTCTTGCTGATAATGCACCGAGGTCTGAAAATCTTCAATGCATTGACTCAAATTATCCTGTAGAATTATTTGTCCACCTTAGGTTAGTGGTGCTAAGATGCGTGGCCACACAAGGCTGGTTTGACCACCGATCATCCACTGAAATGTACAGTGTTGTGTGATTCGACAAAAAGGCATGACAAAAGTAGCATCCAATAGAAGCACTTACGCACGCACGCAACAGACTATTTGATTTCCCGTTTGAACTGATCTTCCAAATGCCACTAAATAATCTCACCGTAAAGCACCACGCACACGTTCATAAAACGACAACCGTTTGTCGGTCATCCAATCATCCCTTCCACATGTTGCGTTTTCCTACGAATGCGTGTGGTACAAATGTGTATAGCATCGGAAGCTGCCTCTTCGGGCATACGGGCGTGCAAGGGACAAGTGCAAATCAGTAGCTTGACTACAAAAATGCGGTGGTGCAACCGACCCAGGCGATTCAGTGCGTACAGGAAGGCCCCAGAGAAATCACGAACTGACCATACGGACTGTGAAATTCTAATGAATGTCTAATTTTGTTATAGGATGTTTGGTGGAACTGCGCCTTTTGTAAGTGAGGCGCTAGATCACGATCTATATTTCTTTGGCCGGATGGCAAGTCTTTCTGGGAACAGATAAAATTATCACCTCCTTCGAAGACATTATTGCAAATTTCCGAAGTGACCACCGACATGAAAATGGGTTAGAAATCGGTCAAACTGGTGTCTTCGATGGAATCACGATTTTGACACCCCACTATTGTTTCTAATGCACTTTAAACGTCAGCATCAAGCAAATATGTATACTACTTCGACCCCTGGAATCCTACCGTTGAGATGCTCAATGCTGAGCAAAGACTTCCTTCTAAAATTTGCAATGCATTCTTATGGTCCAACAGTGTAAGCGCTCACGGTAGTTTCGCACATGATTTCAGTGAAAGGCGTTCCCTTAGTTTCGTTTTTCGATTTTCTTGGTTTTTGAAATCTTGATGGATAAGACTACCTGGATTTCTATTCCGTCCCTAAAAAAGATGCTTGTTTGAGGGGACGAATTCTCCTCTAAAATACATTTTTATCGATACACCACTGGTTGGAGCTTGGTTGTGACCAAAAAAGCTAAAGTCGAGCTTATGCCAAAGTATTTCATTTGTTAACATTAGGCAGCTCTGGTCATTTCAAGACAGGAGATTGCTGAAGAATCTCCGACAGCACGTGACCGGTTTCACCCTTCTTGGGGCTCATCAGTTAGACGCAGTTCTCTAGATTCCGTCAAACTAATGTTCTACTTGAAAAAACACGGTACAGATTTCGACAATCCTGTCATTAGCATGCGAACTTGGTTTTGCTGGATGACGCAACTTAATCCAATTCAACCCCTTGTTAATGTTTGTCCACTTCAGCTGAATGTGTTGCACCAGGAAGCCTCATCTTTCATCTGGTACGCTATTTGAGGTATCAAAATACGTTGTTGTCCAGATGCAACACACTACTCATAAGGATGCTGAAAACGCTTGGACGGCCCACGAGCGTTTCACCCCCTTCTTGGGGCCCATAAAAAACTAAGTCGAGAAATCTACTAAGCTGTTTCATTTTTTTATTAGGAATCTTTGACTCGTTTCAACACGTTTCAACACTTCGTAAGGAGTTTGGACGTACTAATGTGCCAGTAAATCTGCTGATAATAATTCCGATTAAACAAATGAATTTGATAGAAAACTACGGACTAGACACAACTGGTGGACCCTCAAAAGGAGAGAGTTGTTGGCAGACTGTCCAAGAGTTCCAGTCAATCTACGAATGGCGGTATATCAAGGATGTAGTGAAGGTCGTCATGAAGGAACCATGAAGGGAACTATGTGCAGTAAACTAATTTAAGCAATATTGTGTACGAAAGAATGAACGTGATTCATGTCACTACTGCTTGCTTCGTGCTTTCCATTTCAGCTGTTCCCGGGTTTATGAAATTTCCGTCGGACCTTCGTAACTTTTCTCTGCCTGCAGTTAGATACTCGAATTTTTATGAGTTTGTGCAGAATCCGTCAAGCGTACGTTCTGAGTTTTATCTCAATCGGCTGCACGGTTGTAGAGTGAAACATCTTCAACGTTATATCGACAAACTCCGTGAGCCGGAGCGACAAAAGCCATCAGGCTGGCGTACTTAGCTGATTTCTTCACCATTGTGTGTGACCTGTTCATCCGCAGGTAGATCGAGATCATCATGCGTTCCTCCTGACCAGTCGGAAAACCGTACCAGCGAATGTACCGGTCGACCAGTGCGGTGGTCGGTCGCTCCTTACGAGTTCATGAGGGTTAGTCACCGACGATCGGCTTTTAGAGACAGGTGCAAATAGTGTGTTTTATCCAAATGCACTTGCACCTGTGGCTAGGTTTTTGAGTTGTCTGGTCGATGGGCTAGTAGTTTAGGTAGTCTAAGTTCCTTCATGACGACCTTCACTACATTCTCGATATACCGCTATTCGTAGGTTGACTGGAACTCTTGGATAGTCTACCAACAACTCTCCTTTTGAGGGTCCATCAGTTATGTCTAGTCCATAGTTTTCTATCAAACTCATTCATTTGATCTGAATTATTATCAGTAAATTTACTGGTACATTGGTACGTCCAATTTCCTTACAAAGTGAAACCTCCTGCTGAAACGAATCAGGGATGCCTAATGATAGAAAAAGAAACCACTTAGCAGACTTCTCGACTTAGTTTTTTATGAGGCGAGGTTATTGAACAAAGATGAGCAATCTCCACATCCCACTACTCACGAGTGCCAGCGCGTCTTGAATCTCAAACACAACACGGCCATGTTGCAGAGACCATAATCCAACCCTGCTTTCAGTATTACCAGGACAACTTCGAGATAACATCGGATGGTGGCTAATTCGATACAACACTCTCTGGGCAATCCATTCTGGTAGCATTTCTATTTATGCTTTCAAAGGAGGTAGTCGTAAACTCGTTTTAGCCTGCTCTGCGTGTAGAGCACTTCCAAATCCGGAGTATCCCTAATTCTTGTTTATTCCAGAAAGACAATTTGAAATTTTTGTTGCTATTAGGATATGGAGAGCGCTTTTCTCGGGACTCTTGACTGATCGACCGTAGTCAGCGAATGTCTTCCGGCCACAGATAACCACGTCGCTCAATGTTCTGCCGTTCACGGATTCAGCTGAAACCTATCCATTCAATCCCATCCGAAAGTTTGTTTTGGACGTAACATTCGTTTGATAATCATTTGTTAACTGAATACCCTGTAATTGAATTATTAAGCCACGCTGTATGGACAAAAATATCACTTGTTGTTTTGTCAATGAGCCGGTAGGGAATGCGTGGATCTAACCGTGTATCTCACTGTTTTGTCTAAACTACTGAGAGACAATGGCTGTTTCGTGTCCATGCCATTGTAAATTGCGATCTTGCTTTGTCCATGGTCCCCGGGGTTGTAGATCACGCGTCATTGCCTACTTGAGCCGAATCGATCCACTCACCCTGGACACTTATCAGCAGTGAACACCACTCATGAACTTGACAAGTGAGACAAAATCGTCCGACCGCAAAGCTTACAGGGTAGTATTGTGTGATAGTGACCGCGATAACACTGCAGGATCACAATACGCTGTACAGTACTACCCCGTTTTCGCATGCTTGACGTCAAGAGCTCCTACGTATCCAGAATCAGCTAATCTTTGAGCACGCATATTTTAGGCTCGAGGAAGGCGATTAAAAGTAACGAGAGACCGTGGTAATATTAGTAGCAATATATTCTACTCAAAATAGGGCAATGAGCCTATGTTGGCAGATTTTCACCCTCCCGAAGTTCGACCTTTGGAATATGGCCCAATGGCTCTCGGCAAAATACTTCCCAAGCAACGCACCATGAATTGGGCTAATTCCCAAACAGCTAAAGATATTGCACTTCCTAACTTACGTAACAGGCAAAAAGCTTATGAGACACACCCCTATTGATTTTAAGTGGTATTTTGATTAAACAGGCACGAAAACCGTCAAGAAGAACATGGTGTGACCAGTTTTTGATAGTGATATCAATGCTTCTGTTATATCTAACTTTGTTGATTGGGTGAAGGGATTTGGGAATTTTGATGAAGTGAAGTGAAAGCAATCTATCCTGAAAAGCCGACAAGCACCGTACAGCTCTATCACCCTCATTGAAAATCAGTGACAGAGCGCACTTCACAAAACTCCAGAGGGTCTCTAACTTGAGACCATCAGTCTGAGCACTGTTTGACCACGAGGGGCTGATCAACCGTGCGATTAGCTCACACCTAAACAACTACCTTTTGAGAACTTTTCCGTGAGTTTGTGCTGCCTGCCGCACTACATGACTACCATAGGCATGTAGAACACTTGTTGCTACAGACCGAGTTAACTCGCGAAAACAGCCAGAGCACATGGAGCTCGCTTGCATTCGGACGTGCCGTTCACCGGTGGCTTAGTGGGTACACAGGTTTAGCTCACTTTTGTGTTTATTGCTACCACACAAGTTCACACTAAACGGATTGTGCAATAAAATACATTTTTTTTAACCACTTAGTTTCCGTTCTAGGCCTGGAGATTGAAGCTAGTCAGGATGTTGCGAAATCGACGATAAATTCTGATGAACACGTCCTGTGATGTGGGAAGAAGACTGGTGGACATGCGCTGATTGTACTGATTGTACTCAAGTGGATCAGTATAAGGAGTAACCACTTATTTCCGTTCTAGGCCTGGAGATTGAAGCTAGTCAGGATGTTGCGAAATCGACGATAAATTCTGATGAACACGTCCTGTGATGTGGGAAGAAGACTGGTGGACATGCGCTGATTGTACTGATTGTACTCAAGTGGATCAGTATAAGGAGTCAGTGATTCACAGAATTGAGGGTCGAAGATCTGAGTTAATAATCGGTCGCCCCATCTGCTTCTGAGCCTCACAATAGTTGGACCAAAATGCATCATACTGGTGCGCCAAACATAGCCAATATGTATACGTTAGTACGAAGCCTATTATGAGAAAACGAGTGGGATGCTTAGACTGAGTAATACACGGTTTCAGACGCATGAGAAACGATCCTGGCGCCTGGCGAGCCAGCCAGCCTCATCATTCAGTCAATCTTACCAATCTGATGTAGAAAATGCCAAGACTTTCTGAATCGCAAAGTAGTCAAAAGATGAAATTCTAATGCCACGGAATGACACGCACTATGCGAATTTATAGTCAGGTGGTCTCTGTGACAGAATTCCGCGTAGTTGATTGTTTTGCTTCATAGTGTATTGTATTGACAATGCTAACCTCACTTATTTGACATTGCATTGTAAACCTCAGGTAATTTGCGGGGAGATATTCAACACACGAATTGTAAGCTATATAGCAAACGATTGATCTATAGCGTATTTCTGGAGCTGCGTGAAGTGTGGCTGATAAAAAACAACGCAAAAGTTTGTACCACTGTCCGGAAGAAGTTGTGGACTAAAATCCATACAGACTGTCGGTTCGTCGAAAATCGACTCCTCGCAACGTGGGCTATTCATCGACATTCCATTAATCAAACTTTCCTACAGACCAGAGTTATTAGAGTAATGCGTAAATGCGCACATGATCTGCTTCATCATGCAGAAAATATTCCAGTCGTTTAGTACACCAATCTGGTTTTCGCGGAGACTCACCTAGGACCCAGCTGAGTCCCTCGTTCATGAAGTTCTACAGCAGGCCACCTTTTGTTTCAGTGTGTACGATATACAAGTTATCGCAATACATTGTACAAACGTAATGCATTATGCATAAAGCTGTTGAAGATTTTTCAGTTAATTCATGAATAATGTGTGACGTCTACGTATCCGTCGCCGTTACAACGACCTAATTTTCCGCTGACCACAAATCGGAAAGGGTGATTTCTTGTAATAGCTTTGACTCAACGATAGCCGACTGAGGCTGGTTAAGTTCCAAGGTGAAGTTCAAATTTATTTTTCGCCCAGCATGTACCCCAAAAACAGATGACTTCAGGAATGCAGCCATCTACGTTCAAGCCCTGCAATGTCAAGGTAGTTTTTTTACCTCATGTACCGCATGTCTTCATGCAGTCACATAAATTCGCGCGTTTTCCCACTGATTATCACATCCTCTTTAAGCTCAGTACTAGTCATCTGAGGTCTTATGATTCAGGGATTAGATGGTGGGAATTCAGTTGCTGATCAGTAGTGACACCAGTGACCAGCTGATCACACGGTACTTTTAATGTATGTTACTGATGAAAACTTCAGTGGAGGTGCAAAATTAGCGCTCTTCGTCTGATGGTATCGCTCTAAACATCACCTCTAAGGTTGAGCTTGAGTCAAGATGAACTGTTTCAGTACGTACGCGGAAAGGGAACCGTTCATTCTCAGGGGAGTTTTGGTGCTGTAAACCCAGTATATGAAGAAGAGTGTGCTCAGAGCCGGGAGCTTACGGAGCACAGCCACAGTGAGATTCTGATTCCAGATGAACTCGTGTTTTTATTGGGGGAAATCAACTTCTAGCTGATGAACAACACGAGCGTCTTGCCTGAGGAATTTGCCTGAACCTTAGCTGTTGACTCCAGGGGAAAAGGGATAGGTGAGATGTAGCTGTACTCCTCAGAAGCCTTGTATAGGGTAAACCACTGAATAGTGTTTGAGAAACTTGCCTGCCGTGATATCCACGATTCATTTCCAGAATGAATCACAAATTAGCTCACAGGGCTTCTGGACAGATTAACGGCTAATTTTCCTTCTACTCATGGATAAACTCCAGAGGGCGATAAATTCCTTGAAACGCATCGAACGGTGGACCAGTTTGACATCCTGAAACAACCATAGTACATCAAAGTTCAAAGTGGTTTGTAATAAACTCTTAAAAATGACCTGCCATTTGATCTGAGGAAATGTGAGTCTCACCTTAACTTTCGGATTGTGTAACCATGACATTGGGGTGCCATTATTCGAGTTGTGCTTTCTCAGTGAAAACGAGCAGTCACGTCAGAAATAGATGAATTAGTCTCTTGCAGAAATAACTCCCTAAAATATATCCCAATTTTCCTAAAACTATACATCAGGCCTTCTCTGCAGTAAGCCGTCCAAAATTAGGACCCGTGGATAAGAAGGATCAAAAGAAGTGCGCCGAGCCTCAAAATTTGCACCCACGTTATTCGGTCGTCCGCACAATCATCATTCACCTCAGTACACCAGCTATGCATACTAACACTTAACTACGGTACGGGAGTAATGCAAACAAACTCTAGCTGCTTAAGAAGACGATCAAGAATAAGATGCCTGCAACATCGGACAGCACTAAAATAAACACACCTCGGCATCATTAACTAACCAACAGCCGGATTGCGAACCTCACCCGAAGTAAGCACAGTGCACAACGACAGGTGAAGTTTAGGTTGATAGTCAGGCCAGGATATTTCACCATGGCCGCCACTGGGATCGATGGCAAAGTTTCCCACCATCCGCAAACAGGATCACCTGGGCTCCAGACGCGAAGGCCGGAAGATCCCACAGGACTCCGTTTGACCGTGGCCGCTTTTATTTGACGGTCCTATGTCATGAGCTGCCCTGCGCGCACCTTTCGCCATCAATCGCTCCGAAGTGAAAACAAAGCTTTCTTGGGAAGCTGCTGTTTGGGATACGTGATACTTGCGTCAACCACTTCAGTTCGGTCAGTTTATTCTGCTGTTCTAGTGATTCAAACTTGCAGCCATCTCGCTGTATACTGACCGCAACCAGCTAACCCTCGCTCTGCTAGATCGACGCATGAGGTCTCCAGGATGGACGGGCCTAATCTCACATTCATAAGTAAGACCGTCCTTATAGTTACTTTGCCTACATGCTCGCCCCAACTTCAGTGACGCCATAAGTGACACAAGGTGGTGAACACTACTCGTGCCTTGACTCCACCTTACATAGCTCTCAATATATGTGAACCGACCTACACATTCAGACGGTTTTATTTCGAAGCTTGAGAGAAGACGATGTGAAACCTTGAAATAAGATTTGCACTTTGACGATGCAAAATCCAGGCAGAGAGGTGTGACTGCCTCGGATATTCTAGTTGAGGTATTATTCGAAAACATGTAATCGTCAAACGACAAAACGATATTATCCGCATAATCTACCTCTATTACCCTGTCTCTCTCTCTTCTCGAAAGTGATTTCAACAGCAAGATTCATAGTCCCTTGGAATGAGCTCAGGAAGATGCGTTCAAGAAGAAGACGTATATTCAGTTTTTATAAACATGATGCATATGAGAATTTTGCTTCCCTGTTCAATAGTCTATGACTCTTCAGTTGGTGTATTCTGACATCATCATCGACAGCATGACATCAGTGTTCAACACCGATGCTTCATGATGCATATGAGAATTTTGCTTTCCTGTCCAATAATCTGTAACTGTTTATTTGATGTTTTCCAATGAGGGTAACTCACGCAACTCACGCCTTCTTCCTTTCATTGGTAGCCATAATGTAGTAGTAGGGTCATTTGTCGCCCAAAATTTTCTGCTGTGTACGGCGTTCATATTAAAGTATATGGAAGGCAAGAAAGCCTAGTTGTTCCCTATGCGTCTGTACACTATAAATATGTGCATATTCACTCAATATCTTGTGTTGTACACACTCCACCTCCCAGATTTAGAAAGTGGAACGAGCTTCAAGCATCCTACAGCATCAGACGAGTGACCATAGGTTTGTAAACCACGAATACCCCATTATTTTATCTAAGCAAAATGACCAGTGTGCTAGTTACTTTAATCACCTTCGTTTGGTTTTTTATCGTACCTAATGTCTCCAGTGCTGTTGATATTTTAATGGTACGTGGTCCAACCAGGTAGACAACAATTCTGCGTCGCCCAGTGTGGAAGCTGTAGAAGACCCTTGAGCGAGCTGATGAGACACCTGACAGCGAACTGTCGGGATCTGGGAGACTCTCACTAGAATCCCCGAAGTTCTTTTCAGTAGTGACTGGATCGCCCCTGACTGATCGTTAGTCAAGGCCAAAAACTCACAGTATGAATAAGCATTGAATAATTGAAACACTTTGAAAGTAACGATTTTCAGTACTTGTAACATATAATGTGTTAAGCCAGTTTTGATATTTACGACCCCTTGAGTTTCCTGGCTTGCATCTTGTGAAAGGGCTTCCATTTACCAAGCACTTGAATGGCAGCTCAAAGTGTCCTGAATTCATAGCGTGAAGCAGCAGCAGTTCATATAAATTCAAACGAAAGTGGGGGTGCTGATGGTGCAAAAGCGAAAACAAAAAATTGAAAAAGGTTTGGAACCGGTTGAGAAGTCATCGTTTCAGAAGACCTTGGTAAACAATCGGTAGTTTTTATTTGAGCAACGTTGCGCTTTTGACACAAATGCTTCACCAGGCTTAGTGAGCAGGTCATCAAATTGGCCACGTTATAAGACAGACGGGGAACCAATCAGTAAGTTCTCTTCAGATTATCACAATAGATCAGTGTTGAGTGTCAATTAACGGCTCTTGTCGGTTAGTGTGGTTGTCAAAATATTCTGGCCTTGTAACGGCAAGATGCGACAGATGTGCGCTGAAATTTCGTGGGCATAAACACGAGCGTTAAACGACTATGTGTGATCATATTTACTTTAATTCCAAGTTTGAACGCAACGCTTCGGCCAGTCTTCTGCATTCACACGTCTTCTATGGTTTGGTAGCTACTCTCTTACCAAAGTTTTACCGTTGCACCAGGGAAATCTGATTCTGAGGGCTCTAATTTCAACTTCAATATCCATTACACAACCCGTAAAGCGGACTGTTTTTAAAGTAACCTCGTTTGAGAAATGCACTCATTTGCGAATCAATTTAGTTTTCACGAGAGACTTAACTGAATCTCTCGTTTATGACATTCTACAACTGAATATGCTGCACACAGGCCGCCTCATGATTCATTTGGCACGACAGTCGAGATATCGCAGTATACTTTCATAAAGGAAACTACTCACAAGGTTGCTGTCGAACAGTTTTCACCAACCTTGTAAGTAGTTTCCTTTATGAAAGTAACCTGATTTGATTCACAAGCTGTTTCTCAGGAGGTTCATGGAGAAAACAGATTAGCTGTTTTGTTGACTCGGTGAAAGTTGAAGCATCCTCACTCACTATGTAGCTGAGCAGAATCTTGTAGCTGTGGTCTATTTTATATTTACAATTACGAAATTGGGGCAGACCAAAGATTGTAAGCCCTCCATGCGTAATTAAAAATACTCCGCAGTTTTGGCGTCAGCGGATATTTCCTCCCTGACCGGCCTGAGGACACCACAATCCATAAAATCAGACATTCGCACAGACACATGTCAATACCCAAGTGTCGGATGGGACGGCCTCTGCGGCAAGGTGAGCGGCAGGTACGAATAAGCTAAACAACTGGATATCAAAAGCACATAGGCGGAGTAAGAAAATGAATGGGAGAATTATCATGAGGTCAGGGAGCCTCTGACGTGGTGACTGAACCACTCTATTGGGTATACTTTGCGCAGCCAGGAGCTCTTCTAAGGAGTCTGGCCAATACATCACTCATTCAAACCAGCAACGATGAGAGAACATGAAGCTCGCAGGACGTGGGCCTGACTGATTTGTCAAGTCCTCGAACTAAATACACGTCTATGATTACGTGCGTGAGCAAACCAATCGGGTTGAAAAATTTATACTGCACAACTTTTTTCACCTAGCTATTCTAAGATATTTCGCAATGTCAGTTAACTAGTTACAAGTTTCGAGTGAAATTCAGCTAGCCTAAGGGGAAAACCTCAGCCAGCTAGAACATGTTAACAGTAGAACTGAATAAGATCAAGATTTCCAGAATCCAAAATGAAAGGCAAATTGACATCGAGTGATTCGTTTCAAGTCAGGAAACACACAATTTTAAGTTTCGTTTTTCCGGCCTTCTAGAATATGATCGAACATTTTCGGTCAATGATGATTTTGCTACCAACCTGTGTTTTTCATTAGCGATTGAACTTGGCTCCGCGGTGCAACCAGGCTAGACGATCGAATTTATCGAAGAAACACTGATATCACACATTCCTCGGATCATATTGCCCGACACTTGCAAGATCCCGAAGGCTTAGCGAGTCTAGGTGTAAACAACCGACTTAGGTGGATCAGAATGTCAATTTTTGTGAGTGTACCTCTTAGTGAATAGCATCAGGGTAAAGCAAGCGTGGTCGAATCAATCAGCTGAGGAGCTACGGAGAAAGGCATTATCAGAAATTGGTTTTGTTGTCGTGGCTTTTATGTGAAATTCATCGTTTGAACGATGGATCCCTTCATTCAGTGTTTGCCAGCGTTTACTTCATCTTTTCACATATATCTGAATAGCAGTAGAACAGGTATCCGTAACTTTGTCCCCAAGGCCAGCACTTGAGCTACGTAAATGCTATTGGTGCAAACAGAACTGTGAACCACACAACTGGGAATTAAGATGTTTTATTAAAAACCTAGATACAACTGTGTATAACTAGAGACATGTATACATAATTACACATAATTATGCAAAACTGAGTTGTGAGCTGAATGACAGAAATATGTCGCTCATTGTTCTGAATCCTGTAAACTGCATAGCATTCTCCTCGATTACCAGGAACGTACAATAACCAGCTTACCCAGTAACCATAAGTTCTGGGACGATCCTGCGTTCGGAAGTGGAATGCGTTGGGTTGAAGCCTCGGAAGTAATCAATACAGGTGAAGGATTTATTGTGGGTCACAGGACATTTCCACCTCAACCGAATAAGGATATTCTTGTAGACCAGTTTCGCACGACTACTTGGAATTTTCTGATTGAAGCACCTGCTAGAAGCCATTCTTCCCTAAATCTAACAAGTGTTTTATACCGCGGATCAGTCAAAAGTACTAACTGCAACCACTAAACGTAAATCTATGCCTTATTTTTTAGAGACATGCATATCAAATCAGCTGGCTTCCCAAACTAGTGCAACCCTAGATCAGTGAACGACTATTTGTGGAAACATACCGACAATTACACGAGTCGAAGAGATCTGGACTGGATATTTTAGATATTTCAAATTGGGTGTAGTTCATAACCACCTGCTCTGGTAACACCTTGGTTTCAAGCCCATCTTTTGATACACTATTTCTTCTGTGGGCCCGGATCCTGTTACATGAACTTCAGTGGTCCGCATTTCCCAAACAATATGCTGGCGTGTGTGTGTGTGTGCGAAAACGTCGTTAGGGCCGCTCGCTTCTTCTCGATTTCTTCGTTCCCAATGAACCATAGAGAGTTAAATTGGAGCAACTGTGTAGTACCCTACTGAATGTATGATCGATGCCGAATTGATACGACGAAATCCTGAAAACATGATTCCACATGCTGAAGGAGTGGAAAAATCAGCACACTTCGTGCCGATCAGTTGAAACTAATCTACTTACATACCGTTCACAATATACTCCAGGTGTTCTGTTCCCAAATTCCCCACTCACTCGCAGTTTCCTATTTGAGCCGCCTACAATTGCAAAATAGCTGTTCCAGTCGCATGCTAATTTTAAGCTCACGTCGAAAAATCTTGACATACTTTGCTGTTGACATACATTGCATTCATACGATATATGTTTTGAAAAGTAGTTCATTTGCACGTCTTGCGGATGAGAGAAGCACACCTCAGCCTAATAATGAGTCGCCAACTTATTTGTCTGTGTTCTTGCGGTTTATCGTCCTGGCGACTTGGAATGCTACACATCGCATGTAAGTGAACCTCAAAAGTGACTCAACTCACCAGTGCTAAGTGAATTAACGGCTTTCTTTACAAAATTTAGAAGAGACCTTTTAGTCACCAGATGCAAGGTTTCTGAAAACGGTTGGAGTTTGAAGCATTTATTTTAAAGAGAAGGAACTGATAACGCACCCGAGTTGGGGGAGGAAGATGAGCTGGATTTTCACGGACTAGAAATAATTTGTTATCGACCAACCTGCGCATGGCAAACCAGGAAACAATTTGACGTCCTCTGGGCTGATGTGAAAAAGGCACGGGATTCGCCTGCCGGCGACCTTTTTGAGTTCGCAGACACCATTGATGAATCACATTCCACTGCTGTTCTGTCGTCGCCGATGTTATAGATGGTGCACTAGGTGACAGGGGGAAATTGTAGGGATGCATTCAGAAAAGGTGTTTTCCTTGCGGTGCTGTTAAGAATGATTTATATATAGAGGCAATGTGTGTCAGCTTGTTACCATTTCATGCGGCCCACTAATTAAGCTCAGGTTGAAGGAAATCCCAGTGTATCTGTTCCGAGGCGTCCAATGCCTTGCTCAGTGACCAAATCAGCAACATCCAAACACCTCCTGACCACCGAGATTTCTACTTATTGCCGGTATCAATATTTTCGTTCAATACATGCACTGTTCGAGTGTTAAAGAATGATATGTCCGTAGCTTGTCCGTGACATTTTGTATGCAACCCACTATCGCACAACAACGATAATAGACTAGTGACCCTTGGCCAAAACGAAGTTATTCTCCATGCTTTACACAGGCATGTACGAATCTGCACCTGCATACTAAATGAGGCACGCGTTTTGTTTAGTTACCATCGTGGAAGTGTCCACGCCAAAACGAAGCTGTTTGTTTACTGACTGGTTAAATGTATTGACTAAGTTAGTCTACTTCGATTTCGCCTACGTCTGTCCGTGCACTGGATCAACCATAAAAGGTCAGACGTTTAGTCTAACGTCGTGTTTATTGAGATGTCAAAAACTCTGACCCGACAAATGGAAGAAACAAACGAGACGTAGATGTCAAGTCTTACTGCGGGTTTGTCACCGGCCTTTGTTGTTTGAAAAGCCTAAAAACAGTTCACGGCACCATGAGTCTACTGACTTCCAAAACGCAAAAAGCGAGAAAATAAGCTAGACTTTCAATACTAGGATCTATTTACACCGATATCTGTCCAATAATTACGTTTATGCATCCACCCCTCGTGAGGAACAAATGAGGGCACAGGAATGCAAACCAATTAGGTGAAGGGAACACAATCATCTGCTGTAGCGACCAGCCAATCAGGAACAACTTTCAGATATTTTTGGAAGCAACACCCTAAATGGGGTTTCTGAAAGCTGTTCGAAGTTCCAAAACCAGTTTCATCCTTCTGGGGCCCATACCAAAATTTTCCGTCAACCTTTTGTTCTACCTGAATCTATGTTGCAGGGAATTCAGCTGGGATTCAGGGAGATGAACAATTCCGAGCGTAGCAGACGTGAACTGTGTCTGAGGAGATACTGCTGCTTAGTGTTTACTGATGATCCTTCTTACACCTCCCTCTCGTAATCTGAACTGAATATCACGTCACATTTGATTCGTACGACTTATGTAGTGAGTCACACGCGTTGTGATATCTGTGTAGCATCCCCGACCATATATCACACTTCCTAATCTTCTTTTGGGTTGACTTGATATGTATCGAGAAGGGTATCCGGCGATAATAAAATGTGGACAGGGTGGCCTGTGCACTTCCAACGGAGTCGAATTCTGTTGACATGTCCGCTTTACTGGAGAGATTTTGCTTGATTCCGTACGTAGAAGTAGCAGTCTGTTTAACAAAGCGGCTATGAATTCAACTTGATATATATTCACGGAAGTCCTCCAAACACAGTATCATTTGCAAGCAATACCACAGACGTACATCAGGGTGGCGGTTAAAAGCATGCTCTAGTTGAGTATCTGTTTACCCGTTAGGTGATAATGATTTCAGAGCATTAAATGGAGTTCTGACACAACATAAAAGGTTGCCTAGAACTCGTAGACCTATCACTACCAGCTTCAGGGTTCCCGAGATTCCTAAGTTAGTCCAGGTCCCTGAGATTTCATCAACCATATGTCCCATTTGAGCACCAAATGGATGTATTTCGTCAACAGTTCTGAAATGTTCTTCTTGAAAGGCTTGCCCACCAAGGAATGCCCCGGAAGTTTGTAAACATACTACGTTCTTTGTATTCTCAGACTTCCGGACGTTTGAGAGTGTACGAAGAGCTCTCCGAAAGCTTCCGTACACAAAGCGGTGTCCGTCAGGGGATGCCCATCTCTCCGTTCCTTTTTAACTTCGGGATCAATGAAATAATGAGACGAACGCTGGAAAGTCTCGGAAACCATGGTGTTCAAATAGCCTGGGAAGAAGGCCTTGTCGATCTGGAATATGCAGACGACATCGTTCTCATGTTCGAAAAGGAGGAGAAGGCGCAATTATTCTTGGATGAACTGACCAAATTCATCCCGTCCTTCGGTATGCACCTTGCACCCACAAAGTGTAAGGTCATGCTCGTGGACATACAATCACTGAACGCGCTATTTACAATCCAGGGAGAGGCACTGGAAGTTGTGGAGCGTTTTGCGTATCTTGGACGTTGTATTGGTCCTGATTGTAGTACGACAAATGATGCCAACACACGAAACTGCAAGGCTCGGGTCGCGTTTTCTAATTTTAAACACCTATGGCGTCAAGACGGTATATCCTTGAACCTGAAGGAATGTGTATCAAGCTACAGTGCGGGCTATTTTGTTGTATGGCTTTAACTGTCCTTGAATCTCTATTCTCCAGATCCCGCTGCCGTGTGAAGGTCTACTGGAAGCTCTCGCCGGAGTTCTCCACACCAATTGCTGTCAGGCAGGGTTGTCCTTTTTCACCATCCCTCAAATTCGTTGTTTATCATCATCATTATGGACAACATGAAATCAGTGTTCAACACCGATGCTTCGCTGCCGTCACAAAAAGACTGGACCATACCACGATGTGACGGTTCGCGAGGGGCGAGATGGCCTCTCGACTCCTCTGTCTAAGCTTGGGCAACCTGGCAGTATCCCAGCCCACGTGCAACGTTCGGGTGGCATGGCAGTTAGGCCCCAAAAGGGTCCTACAGGTGAACGATTGTTTGTGTTGTTGTGACGGTCCGCGCGACACTCAGTCTCATGTCAGGTTGGTCAATGGTTAGAGGTCTGACACTGTCTGATTCAGGATGGCGTAAACAGAGAGGTGGCCAACCCCTGACTTGGCAGAGGAGTATGAAGAAGATCACGAAACGCTTGGGTGCTGTCGGTGCTACTTGCCTTCCAGGATGGGGACCGCCTGGTTGGAGACGGTATAAGATGTGGCTGCCAACCGATGTCAGTGGCGTTCTTGTTTTCAGTTTCTATCCAGATCACCTGAGTGAATGTCTGGGGGTGTAGGCACCTCGGAATGATTGTGGTAAGCTAACACTAAGTACCCTCCCCATCCACCTTTACTCTTTTCTTTACAATAAGGCTTTCAAATAAACCATGGTTGTACCACAGTGAAGCATCGGTGTTGAACACTGATGTCATGCTGTCGAGGACGATGATGATGAATGTGTAATAGGAAATGCATTGTATGAGCACAAGTTTTGAGATGTTGGAACGCTTGGAATCATAAAGTAAATCATTCAAAATCTGTCGATTATTTCGTGGGAATCTCCGTCTTCCACATTTTAGCTAGTGAGTGGTCAAATATGTATAATACTCTAGGTCAGTCTAGAGAGTTATGTTTCTAAACAGCTGACCAGGGTTTACTAAACTCTGGAACATCGTGAAATAGGTGCAGCAAAACAATGGTAGTGTTTGCGTATATTACTGAAAACACTTTGGGCCATTTAGAGTAAGCGTTAAAAGCAACATAGTAATAGGACCTTTCAAGAAGCCTTACATATCAATTCAAATGCAAGACAATGGTCGCCTTGGGGATGATCGAGTTTAGAGTTCACCGTTTACAGAAAATTCTTGTGGACTAATACAGCTGCTACAAGAACTAACAACATTCTCGCTATCCTGGTATTCGAATGAACAGTGAAACTAGCTACACTTTGCTGATTTCGCACAATCGATATCTGGGTGCATTTCGTAGGGTTGAGAAAGATATTTCTTTAAAGTTTTGGGGAATAAAATCAAATCTGATGAAATTAGGCAGCCATCAGACACCTTTAAAGCGCACTTCCTATTTCGAAGCTGTTCATCATAGGTATCCAAGAATGGCTTAGGCCTTCCAGTACCAAGACTCTGGAAATACTTGCTTAACTCGGAGTATGTGATATGACAGTGTCCTCATATGGCATCTTGGACGTGAAGTCAGTAATCAGTCTAGACAGCCTATCAGCATAACCAAACGGGGATGTTCTTCTGAAGAGGGAAACAATACTACATGCCAAACGGTTGTAGCCCAGGGCATAAGTTTTTTGTGGAGGAATGCCTTGTTTGATAGCAAAAGTTGATCCCGAGGATTTGGGAACAGTGTATAGCGCGAATTAGCAACCATACACGAAACCCATGTGAATCCGTACTGGAACACTCCTTGCTCATAATGTTCTTCAGCTATGAAGCCTACGATGATCTCATCAGCAAAATAATCGATGGCAAAATCCATGAATGGAAAAAATTGCCTCTATCACCTTTTGAATTAAAGCTGAGGGGCATTTAACTTCAAGGTTAACAGACTTTAACAGCACAGACTTCCGTGTGTAGTGATAGAGAGCATTGTTCTGGAACACTTCTCGAGCAATACGTAGAGGAATGCATCGATAAATACTGATTTCGGTTTTTGCACAACTAGCAAAAGTGCCGGTACACTTGCAGTGTGTTCTAAATTACAGTCAAAATCTCCGCACAAAAACTAAGGTTAGTCCTGATGGGCACATCGGATGAGATCCACGATAATGGGATCACTGGACTGGTAATACCTGCGGGTCAGACATTCCCTACCTCAGCAGAAACAGATCTGACGGGATGATTTGGACAAGACATTGGGAAAACATCTCGGCGCAGATACAACGTAGCCTGCTTATTAGAAAATTCTTCATGACCTTCCAAAAATCAATGTGTTTAGACTCAGAATGTGACAAAGTCCCTCCGTTGTCTTTAAAAGTTGCAAGGGGCGAATGAACCAACAAAGTGACTAGGATATAACGAAAAACAAGCTGGGCTATCACAAATAATATCTAAAGGTACGTTCCATAAACTCAATTTGTATGTCCAAGTGGTGCCCAAAGAATCCAAGTGTCCATAATTTGTAACACAGCAAACACCTTTGGCATTCATAAAAAACATAACAATGCAACTTCGAGTTCTGTACGTTGTGTGCAACTTGTGAATAATCATCATGCGTATATTTACTGACTCAGAGATTATATTAATGTCTGAACCTAGAGACATGGTTAAGGTAAGGCAAGGTCAAGGTCATACGCAATGACTGACAAGTTAAGATATTTGTTGCATTAAAAATCTCGAAGAGCAACTACGAAAACTGGGGCTTTTGCTTACGTATCCACACTCGTTGACTGGCTATTTGAGCAACGACTTCTCGGAAGCTCTACCCATCGGGTTAGTTTAATCCTTCCCCTGATCAGCCAATAGACTTTAGATCGTGTAAAGATATTCGGCAGATTTTATTGGGAATTTCGTCCTGTTAAGTTAAGCTAAACAATACTGAAAGATTAGTGGCGTAGCATTCTGTTTAAGAGGGAGTAAATCACACTGCTGATTAGTCGCTATTGGGAAAACTGTTGTCTTGGAACTTTTAGCTAGGAGGTCACGGGTTTGAGACTTTCTGAAGTTTCGTGCGCACCTCGAAATGAGGCTCATATTCTCTTGCTCGGACAGTTGTGTTGGTGAGCAAACTACATACTGTGGTTTGGTGCTGGCTAGGTAGGGCTAGTGAGAGTGCCAAGGCTCATGGCAATGACTAGCAGAAACTGCGTAAGAGTCGGACCCTGTAGCATACTGTTTGTTTTTTAATTAGGGCTAGGCACTCAGTGTTTACGTCGGACGTAAATTATGGAAAGAATCACACTGTCAGCAGACAATGAATAGCTCAGTCTGCAATAAACACAGGCGTTATAGATGGTACCACAGGTTTTTGGATAGAGTATTTACCGTTATCAACCTATTCGAGTACACTACTACATTGGTTGAGTAGTGTAGAACCATAATATTTAAGTCACCCAAGCATTTAAACTTCGAGAAACAATAGTGAACCACAAAGGGAAACTGGGTAGTTTTGTACAAACCTATGGAATAGAATGATAAAAACTTCTGCTTGACAGTTAGCTGTTTGTTCCAGTAGCGCTACACTTGATATCATAACCGAAGAACGATACACTGATGTTCTTCAGGACCCCGCAACGATCCAACTACACGGACTTGTTGAAAGCATGCTGAACTCAAGGCAGACAAACAGTGACTACATTTATAATCCTTGTCCATAGTTCTCGGAACCTGAATGAACTTCGCGCAATAAGCACGCACGCTTTGTTAGTAGTGTATGCCTACAAATATTTTGGTGTTCATTTGCCGTCCGATGCAGCACAGAGTCATACTCGTTAGCGACAGGGCTTGATGAGAAACCCAGTCACTTCGTGCAGCAGAAAAAAAGTTGGATTGAAGGAGTCAAAGGACAAACCAGGCTGCCAAAGACTGTTGAACTCTCTATCAGCCAATCCTAATAATTCATTACCTAAGTGCCAATGAAAAGAAAGGGGTCAATGCGATCCAGAAGTTCCGTGATGATCCAGAGAATGGCATTTATATCGTCATGGTCTATCAGCTGGAATGAAAATTTTTCATTGATGGACGCCGTCTCGGAAAAGCAGTCTCAGTCAGTTAATTTGTGGTAAGCTGCGCACGTGCATCATCCTAGTTCAAGATCCAAAATATCTGAACTAGATAGAATATTTTATCATCATCATCATCATCATCATCATCATCATCAACATCATCA
>NW_008751681.1:543801-557681 GCF_000715545.1 Opisthorchis viverrini
TCATCATCATCATCATCATTATCACCATCAACATCGTCGTCGTCGTCAGCATCATGATCATCGTCGTCATCATCATCGTCATCGCCTATCAGAACCGCGCAGTTGCCTTACAGTGGTTGTAGCTAGCATAGTGTTTTCAGCCGGTGAGGAAGTAGAGTAGGTAGCTTTTCATTATCCACCGACAGAAACATTACTCAACCTAAAGATAATTTACAGTCAACTCAGTTCATCAAATAAGGTCTTGTTTCACTGGAGTTTAAGACTGTGTTGTACAAAGAACAGAAAAGATGACCAACTCGCGTAGCCTGTCCGACACCTGAAACAATAAATCAACAAATATCCTGGTTGGTTGGTGGCAGGGTATGAAAAAATGGTAACTTCTATGTAAGTAACAGGACATCCAGTAGACAGGAATTAATCATTGATTAATATTCGTATCAGCCCGATATAAAAACATCATCTTATCGTGGTAGTCAGACATCCGCGCCACAATAATTCTGTAAGCTACAATGGCTGTAACTCAGTTACCAAGGTTCAGCCATAACAGTAAAGCCAACGTGGCGCAGCCCGAGGAAAATATAGGCTGTCGTAGTGCGTGGTGGTATGGAGGTAAAGTCGTACTGTTCCCTGCGATGGGAGTACGATGGCAGTAGGGTGTTTCATTCAGGTGACCAACATGTCCACACCTAGGAAATCCTTCTTCCTAGGCAGAACAGTTAAATAGGCTAGACCCAAAAAAACATTACGATTGCCCAACGGTTGACCGTGACCGCTGGGGAGTTATCAGATGCATTCGGAATGCTTTTAAAACAAAAAATATGATGCTGGCTAACAGCTACCTGATGTGAGAGATCGCATCACAAGTAAGACAGTTATAACATACTCCGTGCGTGCTCGGGCCAGGCCAACCTCCTGCAACTAAATAGGTCAGAGTATTAAGTCATTGGCTCCGGGAATGGTCCCTCAAGAAAACTTTAGTAACCCGGCCTCGCGGTTCGCACTTTTTAATCAGATGTTATGGAAAATGGTCCCCGAGGAAAACTCAGTGTCTTGTACTTCAGATCTTATAACCAGAAGCTCAAGCCGGGGCACCACAACTAAACTCCCTTTTTTGGCCTGGATAGCTGGGAAGTGTCATTCCTCTTAGTATGGCTTTCCGTTCACTGACCATTCACTGCACATCACTCATCCAAGTCCTTGTGATTCTGTAATATGTGTCCGACTAGGCAACGGGTACATCTTGTTCAGACATCCGTCTCCCTTTGTTGTTGAGGTACACTTTTCAAAACATGCATACCAAACCGCATTTGCGCGAAACACATCAAACCGCTCGGGACGAACACAGATTTCTGGTGATTCCGATGCAGTGGCTCGTGGTGTCTGAGAAGTGAGAGATGTACCTAGCCTCTGGGTTGAATCGTTTCAGTGGACTGGATTTCAGCGTACAGTCGTCTTTGTGCTGATAAATTTGGTACTTCGATCAAAATCAATACATTCCAAAATAATAAACGGTGTTTAGATGTTGTGTGGGCAGTTGCTTCGACGGACGGCACCTCTGAGACGCCGAAAGTTAGCTTTTCTTGCGAATCATCACTTATGCTCCGTCTTCAAGATGTTCAGATCTTGTACTGCTGGCAGATGACATCGATGTTCTTGTTGGTCGACGAAGTCCTGAGGAAGCCCATCTTGGTGGCCCAACTTGGGGTGAATGCTAATCGTGCAGAAAACAGTGAGCGACTTCATTGAGTATATGCTGGACATCATTTGTTTTTAACCAACACAAATCATCAGTACAAGCGCTCACACTGTGTGACTTGGAGACCACCAACCTGAAACCACCAACGGACTCATCTGCACCGTAGGGCAATCAGCTGCCGGTGGATAGCTGTGATGCACGATTGCCGTCCACTTTCAACTACATCACTGGATTCCCTTCATGGCATTTTGCGGACACATATCTATCCACTTACCTGCTGGACTACACCCACTGACGCGGAGCATTTCAGTTCATCATCCGCTGGACCAGTATGTCTCATCAGTGCACGGATATGTTATGCATCCGGGCTTTTATATAACCCAGTTGTCAACGCGGTCACCCTAGTGAATGTCACCCATCAGGCACTCAGACCGATGACGTACGACAAGTACTTGAAAACCGGCCTTGTTGACCAACAGTGGGGCACAGAAGTAAGCAAGTGTATTTACCACTGTGCTGGCTGAAGGATGTTTTTACAGACGAAACTCTATTAGAAAGTGGCCGTTGAGTTCGGGACGAAACTTTTGGGTGAAAACGGCCTGTGGCCGTTTACCGTAACTAGTTCACATAGTCCAAACAAACGGCGCTTGAATCTACTAACCTACTGATGCGAGTTCCCAGGCGTCTGCTAAGCTACATGACGGTCATTAGACGGCCAGCACCGTTCAGCCAGTCCTTCAGATGATGGTGGTTATGTATGATGATGATAATGATGCTGACGATGATGATGATGACGATGATGATGATGATGATGATGACGATGATGATGATGATGATGATGATGATGATGATGATGATGATGATGATGATGATGATGATGATGATGATGATGATGATGATGATGATGGTAATGGATGAAACACAACTCCTCAGCATGAGGAACTAAATTCGTGAATTTTAGCCACTAGTGTTTGGTTTATTGCATCGTCAACACAAAAATGTACCAGCTGGCAGGCATTTTTATAAATATGAATGATACCTGACCCACAAAATTACAACCATGTCGTCTTAAGTTGTCCAAATAGGGGTTGCTTCCGATGACGTTCCTGATACGTTGAAGAGCATTAACTTAAGCTAACGGCTCGCTAAGTCTCGGCTGTGGCGCGTGCGTCTTCAATGAAAAGAATTGGTGGCACTCGAAAAAGCAGGGTCGTCACGACTAAATGAGTCAAAATTACGCTTGTTCTTTGCTTGAAGTTCATAGCTACAATAAACAAGGTTATTGTCCACTAGTATCCAGAGAGACGATGAGTTGTACACCTCACTTAGTTTGCACCACTTTTGCGTACAAGAGAAAGGACAACAAAAGAGTCAAGAGCCAGTATCTTATCCTCAATGTTTGTTTGGAACAAATCGTCAACACAGAAGTGAATCTCATATTGTTAGGCACAAGTTTTCTCCTTAAAGCAAGGTTCGTTTTTTGTGTGATCGTCTCTAAAGTTGTATTGCCTCGAGGGGCTGCTTGACGTAGCTAGGTAGCTCTGGTTCTAATAGAGCTCCTTATCTTTCTCTCCTTCTAGTCTGTCCAAGAGTTCTCATTAGGAATAGAGCCAGTACCCTCCTTTATTCAGGGGCCTGGAAATAGAATTCACTCCAATCGTGTCCTTCCTGGAACGCGAATAGATTTCGGTTATATTTAATAATTACTAATCTGAAGAGATCTGTATTCTGGCTCGTTCGCATCGGTTTTTGGTAGACCCATATCTGAAGTGCACTGTCCTGTCTCCGGGCTAATGCGAAGTCAAGAAACAGAAATCTGTTATGTACTTCATTCTCCAAAGTGAACTAGATTGCTGAGCTGGCCGAAATAAATTAACAAAATAGCTACTACGCAGTACCAGTTCAATTGGGGATCGTAAAGATGTCTTCAACATAACATCCGTAAAGTGGTAGTTGTTCGATTACAGGCTTGCAATATTATCTTCAGTTTTACTCATGTCATCTGAAAGGGAGTCAAGCTGGGATGCAATTGTCACGCTATCTCTTTGTTTGATGATGGAGTCACTAAAAAGCCACACTGTGAATGTGCACCATGCAAGTAAGTCTTTAAAACCTCGAATGAGTATAGCTAAAATCTTATTCAAATGGTTAAGAAAATCTCAGATAAGTCCAGTCGTCTCAAAAAGGTGTACTTAGTAAAAAGGGATGAAACATCCAGGGAACACATCCGCTTGTTTCTTAGATTGGCATTCTGCATGCAATCAACATGCACAGAAGCATCTTGGAGAATATGGGTAAACAGCTGTTTCAGAACCGAATCAACTACATTCCAAATCCACAGAGAAGCTAAATGATAAGTGAAACTGCCCATGGTGGTTGTGAACTGCCTTACTTGTGTGCATTTGGAGAGAAAACGTGCTGGCTGGTTTCAGACTTTTGTATTGAGATTGTCTGATATGTCCATAGCTCCTTGGCCGTTCTAAGCGGTCCTTTATCTGTTTTTGCCCTCTCCTGAATGCATAGAAACTTGGTCTCATGGCAGGGTAAGCTAGTCATCTTGCTCATACATTCTATTATTTAAGCCGATAACCTCCGTGTCTTTCTGTGCTCTTGTTAATACCGCGTTGCTCGTAATACGTGGTTTTCCCGTGGTCTGTAACTACTTCGGTGTGATGGGAATTTTACGGAATACGGGTGTTAGTTACATGGCGTAATTATTTATGTTCCCCTATTCCTCAGAACAATTCATCGCCTTTCCGGTGACTGTTGTAGTTTCAATACTGGACTATTCTATTTTGTAAAAAGTCGATTCTATATTAACTGTTTCCATAACTCGATTTATTTACATTTATTTCTGGGTTTTTGTGGAACATTTTGTCCCACTTTGAACTGCACATTTTTCCGCTTAGTTTGTCCGATAGCATGCTGCTCTTTTCGGGCAGCCTATGTTATCAACTGTTCAAGGTTCAATCAAGCCGTAAGCTTTCCCTTAGTTCTGCTCACTGTTTACTGCCGGTCTACCTATCTATACTGTCTGCCCACGTCCAATTCAATACATCGTTTGCTTCATAATTGCGGCTACTGAACAAACGCAGGTGAAGTTCGTAGAAGTCGGTTTCGCCGCAATTATTGTTGACCGTCCGTCGTTGAATTAGACTACACGTAACCCGTCAAATAAGACACCTAGGTCGTGTGTTTAGGCTAATTAACAATTTCCTTGCTTCGAGATCACGGCTATAGCACGGAATCGTACAACTAGGTTGCATAAAACGCACAGTAACTAAATTGATTTATTATATTATCGTTTTGCATGACCCAGAACCAATTTACATTGAACCTCGATCTCCAGTTGGTCAGTTTAGTGACAGGCCCAAAAATAAAAATTCGTGTAAGCTGCTATAAAGCATCAAATTCAAAATCTTATGGACTGATGATCCTGGTTGATTTGAAAGGACGTTGTAAACCAAGGTAGGTTTCACGCATATTTATGACTGCATTTGTTGGTTGGACCATTGAGATTCCTCGATGTCAGTGTTCAAAAGAAAACCGACTGGATTGAGTAGAAAGCCAACAGAAGTGAAAACTGGACGGGCTATCACAGAGACTTCGATAGCTTTATTCATTTGCCGCGGAATCGTAACCTAAATAGATATATCACCGAGACGGTTATGGATATATGCTCCCCCGACTTTCTACAAAAGGGACATGGCAACCACTGAATGCCCGAAATCTACCGAGAATCTTAGCTCCACTAGATGTTGGCCAGACAGACAACGCCCCCTCAACATGCAGCCCCTCACAGCCTTCTATCAAACCCAGGCAGCAAGAGTCAGCGTTGATCAAGGTCAGACAACGCCCCCGCAATATTTAGCACGTCACAGCCTCGTACCAAAGCCAGACCATGTGCGCCAGCATTGGACTAAGTTCAGACAGTGTCCTTCCAATAAATAGCTTGAGACCGTTTTACTTTTCGCACTCGCACGCACTCACGCTCTCGCACTCGCTTGTTCGGAACATAGCTGTTGTGTTCCCTTGTGTAGGTCTTTTTTCTCCGGCACTAGGCACTGGAGCGGGTCAGCAGCAGATGCCTCAGATTGGCGAATCAGCAGATATAACAAGAACAGATAGACCTGCACTACTTGAAACTATGCAACCCATAAAGCAGAGTCTCATACGTTGATCTCATGACGATGCATTTTTCGGAAAATAAGAGAACGCTTCCCCGTGTCTCTAAGTGGTTTTGGGAGGAAAACCGGGTTTACGTGCAGTCCAGTTACATCTGGCCAAAGCCGGTCATATCGCATTTGATGTTTCTGGTCTGATCACCACTGGTAGCTCCCGGACTATTATAGGTCGCAGAGGCAATTGAAATCCGACTGCATAACCAGCAACTCTGGGTCCAAAGACCGCAAAAAATCCAGGTTCCACAAATGTATCTGATACTGACGTCATCGGCCTGAAATGACGACCCATTAACCCATGTACTCACCATCCAACTAACTCTCTTTTCCTTTCTTTGAGGAATATCTACCTGCCAATTTCACATAGCATTTGCGCACATTTTAGTTGTCATACACGCCTATCATGTATCAGGCAAGAAAACAAGCTCCGTACGCTTCACTTTTTCTCCTCATACGTTAATATTTTACCAAAAACATACATTCACAAAACGCTTGTCTTCACATAACATGGGCAGTTTTAATAAACAGAAGATCCCTATTAACCGAAAAAATCGTTTAACCTATGAAAGATAGTTCGTTCTGGTAGGATCTCTTAAGGCCAACCATGTACTGGCTGAACAATCACAAAATGAGCTCAGCAAGTATTTGCTTTTTAGTCACACACAATGAGTCTGTTAGATGTTGTACTTAGAAACAACGCACTTTAACGCACCCCCTGATAATAACTGGGCAGTCATTGTGGCGGATCTTTTGTGATATCTTTTGTTCACACAGATATCACGTTTTTGTGTTTGTTGTTTTAGCTGGGTCACAACTCATTCCGTTCTGTCCAGATTAGCAAACTAATCTAATTCCAATCAAATGCGAAGTTTTGCACATCAGATAGTCTTTCAGTGTGCGTGAATCTCTCAGAAAATGCGGATCATACAACTGATTCTCGTAAATATGAAGTACGCACCGAAAAAGCCATGTGGCAGTGAGCTGATTGGCCTAGCCGGTGACCCGATGAATGCGTACATAGATGGTAGATAACAGTATATAGCGAACGTCGCATCACACTACCGGGCACCAGTCCGTTTGCGCGGCCAAAAAATGTCTGTGCATTCACTGAAGCCATCAACTGATTCACAGCCGCCTCAGAGAACTCCTACAAATGTCCACGAACTATTTAGACGGCGGTTAGCCATCTTTTGGGGTCAAGTCTTGTCATCACTGTTGGTCGTTGTGGTCACACTTACTGTGCTCTTTCTATGCTTGTGGATTGGAGAAAAGCAGCGAACCTCAAGTGAGCTCTTTCAAAACACGTATTTTGCTTATTTGATTGCTAAGGTTTCCATAGTCAAGCTATACCCTAGGGGAAGTGCGATATTTTTGGGGCGAGTTATTTTCTGCCTGTGTAATGAATAAGTAAAGTCAAGAAGACTCCTCATTTGTCAAATGTCAAATTTAAAACAACATACGGTATTGCACCTGCCTGTACATATGAGATGAACAAACGTGAGCTAAGACACTATGGAGAATCGCAATTTTGGGGTTTTGTGGGATGGGTATTTTCTTCAGAGTTACACCACTCTCGTTCGAACGGTCGTGTTCCTGTCATGGCGTAATTATTCCGGCGAGTCCACACCAAAAGGGAACACTGGACTCGAGTTTCGCTCTTATTAGAGCTCATCAGCAGTGCATATCCCGTGGCCGTACCGGGATTTGAACCTCGGACATCTGATATGCGAGGCGAGCGTAACCACTACTCCACCAACACACGTTGGACGCATCTGATTTTTCACGTCTAAACAGGCGAACGTGTTCACACTTGAGCGATGTGATTGGTGTGCCCGACCCATCGAACGATGACCCAGTAACTGGTTGTGACAATCGACTGACCCGCCAGTCAGGAGTAGGATCATGGGAGGACGAGAGGGCGGCTGAGCGGCCGCGCAGTTGCAACCTCGTTGCCATACTTATGACTCAAACAGCACATGTCACGATATAGGCGTTATTCATTTGGTGGCACCCCTGTTAACTTCAAACATCCAACCTCATTCAAAAGTTCAGATCAATCCTTAAGTTTGACCCACAATAAACAAGCACAAATAGACTTCTATTCTGTGGAGTTAACTCTCAGATAATAGTGTATGCCCCGCCGTCGAAAGGCGTGCCAATAGGAAACCTACTTGGTTTGATCAGTATGCTATTTTCAACGGCTTCGTGGGCCACACACACACACACACACAGAAAAAGATGTGTTCTCCTGAAATTCAATGAACACAACTCAGACATCCTACACGGTCACTTGAGCAAAGTGGGTGTCCCGCAAAATTTACTAGGATAAACATAGCTGTTTCCTTGGACGAAGTTATATGTCGTAGTTTCAGATAGACTGTTTCACGTGCAACATTCCTGCTGAGGCAGTACTGCTTGAGATGTCGTAGAACATACTTAGAAGACTATAAACGGAACAGAACAGGAACAGAGGCAGCAGTTGCATAGGTAGGACAACTAAATCGTTGTCACAGTGAATTTGTAAGCATCTCCATAAGTGTCTACAAGTGGGCAACACAATACTAAATTGCTTGATTGAAGTCACCAGACCATTTTAAACAAATCCCCTGAGGTTATTTACCGGCTCCCAGTGAAACATGGTGGTTGACGAGATCAACATTAGGCTAATGAACTCAATTCTGTTTACACAACAAAATGACCTCCAGCCTGCTGTGACTATTGAAAGGTCTCATAAGCATAACAATCAATCGGTCCAAGTGAAATTACTCTCTTGTTCGGATGTTGATCAATACCCTTTGGTGTACTCTCCTTTTGTACTCTTTTCTTGTCTGCATTCGATACCTGTCCCGCCAGTTGAAAGGTTACTAAAGACTTATGCATTCACTGAACCCGACATAAATCGGAATATTTGAGCAATCTTGGATGTACTCTCCAGAACACTGTCTAATCTGAGTGCTTCACAGTGAAAATATGTAGGAACAGCAGCAAATCTTCCTCTCTATACTCACACTTAAAGCACTGCGGCAGCATGATCTAGACAAAGCGATAGAGTCCTTAGATTGCTGTTTATTTTTACTACTTATGCTGAAACGCCGGCGAGGATTCCTTCGTGCTGACGGTTCGAGCCTAACTAGTAAATTGCCGTCAATGTTGCTAATACATTGGTTCCCATGGGGAAACTACAGATTTATTTGTAAATTCTCAAAGGTTTCACCAGGGATTATGAGCGCAACCAACAAAGCACACAAAGCTGTCCGCAAACTCCACTGACTCTCCTTGATTTCTTTTGTGGGTGTTGCGGCATGTGTATTGCTCACATTCACATCACTCTCGTTTGAACAGTCACCTTCCTGTCCTGGCGTAATTATTCTGGTGGGCCCGCACCAAAGGGGCGAAGCCCTGGACTCCAGTCTCGCCCTTACTGGAGCTCACCAGCAGTCCATATTCAGTGACCGTGCCGGGGTTTGAAATCCGCACATCTGACATGCGAGATGAGCACGTTACCACTACTCCACCAGCACACGTTGGACGCATTTGAACTTTCATGTCTGAACAGGCTACGTGTTCATCCTTGATGCGCATGACTCATCATCAAACATCGACTCAGGTGCGACAATCAGGACTTTCCAGTCAGGTAGCGCCACAAACGGTTGAAACCCGCTGGACAATTTTTTGTTTCTGTTGTGGGGTTTACTGGATATGTATTCATATTTCTCCCTGAATTGTAAGGGTTGTGTTTAGAAAATGTACGTCATTCAGCATGACTCTGTACTGCATACGGGCAAGGAAAAAGCCGAAAGATGGTGTGGTAGTGGTGGTCAGTTTATTCAAAAAGACTCCAAAGATAAAGACGATGTTGTCTGTGTACTCCAGGTCGAAAAGATTCACACTAGCAACGATTTGAACACCGGGATTCTGAAAACCTCCCAGCGCTCACCTCATTACTTCAGTAACGGTTGAAAAAGAATGAAGAGATTGGACATCGCTTTGTGTTGAAAGGCTTTTGGGAAGCTCACCCCATACAACTCCACGCCCAGGAGTATGTGAATATAAGGAACAGAACAAGTTCACAAACTTCCGGGGCATCGCTTGTTGAACAAGTGTGGTTTTGATAGGTTTACTTGATTTCTCGGTTCTCAATGGCTAAGGAAGATGTGCTCGTTTTTATCATACTTTAAAAGTACGATGAAAAGTGGTGTCAAGCAGTTACAAGTTCTGAGTTTACTTGGGTATTTCAGAAGGAACAGTAGGCAGCGACAGGCTCTCGCGATCAATAAACGATGGCAGCGTGGTCCATGTTTTTCAGGGTTAGTCCGTTGGTGGACATCAGGTAATCAAGCAAATTTCGGTGTCCCGGAACTTGGTACTGCAGAGTAATAGTCTGCACATTGGTTCAAAAACCAGTTTCCAATATGAAAACTCCAGTATATTAGCACTAAAGGACAAGAAGTGAAGTTCTATCCACCTATGGGAATTCGACAGTTGGCCTCTATACAAACTTCGCCATACTATGAAACGTATACTTGACCCCTTATCGTGTATACTGTTTTTAGTTGAGGAGAAACGCGTAGGATGATCAATCGGAAAATGAATTACAAAGAGCAGAAGACTATTTCATGACTATCAAAAAGGACCTACACAGTCCATTTCAAAATGGTGATTTCCTGAAGAGGAATGTTTTTAGGCACTCACTGGCATTCACCATTGCTGATTTGACAGGACCCGCAGTTGGCATCTTGATAGAAACCACTAATCATAGGCTGCTGAAAACTCGCTCATCGAACAAAAGAAGAAACGTTTTTTGCTACATAAAACGGGTTGACAAGGAAATAAACAATAAACAGTACTTACTGACGGCAGTGTGCATGTGGCTGTTATCAGTAGGGATATCAGTCAAAATGTCTGAATTGAATTTTGACAGACCGCTGTTTCCCGGACAGTTGCAGTGATCTAGGATGTATCTTCCCCTCTATTCCAATGAGCAGCATTCGTTGGATTTCACGGTCAAATTGGGCTAATATTCGTCGAAACCTCAAAATCATTATTTTTATCTAAAGACTGGTTACGCCAATCTTACTCCAGTGTTTCTTTTTGTTTAGCAGGAAATGCAACTTTCGCTTGTCTCGACATTTTAATTTCTGTGTCTCCTTGGGGAGGCCGATTTTAGAAATCCTAATACTTTCTAGTACACATATTCTTACCACCAACACTACTCATCAGGTCATTTTACTTCGTTTACAAGCGGACGTGAATTCCCTAATTTTGCGTTCCAACATGAGACCTACACCAAAGTTCACAAATTCTACTTCTCTCATTGATTTCTGAAGTTTTTCTTCCACAAAAATGAGCTTGTTCTGAATGACACTTTGAAACAGGACTCATCATAAGGTCACAGAATGTTCTTTTTCTTGAATGTTAACCTTAGCGTGGATATCATGTCATGATTCAGCACTAAGTGGACACCCTCATTCTGCACCGAAATGTGCACTGATGCACTCCTTTCTGCGGTATCAAGATACGTGGATGCTCTGTCGCATACAACGTTTTTTTGTAGCACTTTACCCCATATACATTAGGTATCCTCACAATAATCAATATAACGCAAGCACACCATGGCGTTTTATGCCTTGTTTTGTCAGTGGTTGTGGAGTGGCAGGCGTCACAAAGCAATCCTTTTGTGGACTGGTTGCGATTTGCTTGCTCAAGGTTACCCAACAAAATTATTTCAAAGGACTAAAGAGAATTAAAACCTACACTAGTAACAGTTATGAAAGAGGAAAGAAAATAAGCATGAACTCTTTTAAATAAACAAAGTTTTTCAGGGTTTCCGTCTAGTAGTTTGCGATTTGCTGCAAAGTGTGATGTATAGCCTACTACTTAGTTTATGTCATTTGTCCATTGTGACATGAAAATTTCGACAACAAAAAGAATCTAGAATATATAGGTATTCCCTACCACTGCCTAACCATCTTCAAGGACATGATAAATATGTATTGCCGTATATGTATTGCCGTTTCCTCTAAGAAGAACAACCGTTAAAAGACTGCTTTCCACTATTCCAAGTACTTCTAGCTGACCTTATGTGTATCACTTGGAGTAGAATATTGCCAGACCACCAATTGGCCTCCTAGCAAAACATGTCATTTATCAGGAACATGTATCAGTAAGCTTAAATAAACTTACAAATAGCAGCTCTATGAACATTAAATAACTCCTCATGTTTCCTAGACTAAATAGCACCTACTTCGTCCACTTTACGTGGAGCGTAGATTTACGACAAATCTTCACGGCGATAGGCTTGTTTTCCATGTCTACCATCATTATCATCATCATCATCATCATCATCAGCATCGTCAGCAGCAGCAGTTACCATGGATAAGCTGACGGGTCACATTGTGAATCGCACTTTTGCTATGAGACATAACTATCGACAGCGGGCTTAATTCGGCGTACCTAATGTTCAACGGTTCGCCTTTAGGTGTTACATCTAGTAGGGATGACAGGACAGTTGACATTCCTCTTGTTCAAAAAGATGCGCATCCAAATAGGTGCCCTCAAGATCGCCGCGCATTTTATCGGAAATAAGACATTGCAGGCTCCAAATATGTAATAAGTGCTGTACCGTATTGAATCGAATAAGATTAGAGTAACACCTATTTCTGCCCGACCAGAAGTTAGATGGGCCTGCAGGGCAACTGGTCAAGCTGATATGACAAACTGTGAGGCGCTATTTGTCAGTGTTACAAATACGCGAGCCACTCTGAATGGATAGTCTCCTTAAGGTAGCATCAACCATGTGCACTTGAACAAGACGCGGACGCATGTGCGTTGGTAGTTTCGGACTGTTAATGACAGGCAAACTCAATGGTCCACCTATTAAACCTAAATGGGTGGAACCGGGGCAACTTTGTTCAGTGTTTTTAAAAATATCTACTCGAAAGTATCATCCCAGGAATCATAATGTGATTAGTCGCGCGGTTGGTGGCACACCGCCAAATTGTCGACTTTCAGCTTGATAGTGTGCTAATAGGCGGTAAAAGTTTGCATGGTGCTGTACCAAGGAGAAGGTGCTTCCTCAGGGAATTGAGATAGGATGCCGGTACCACGATGGTGAACAAGCAGCTGGTACGGATAAATGTGTTTACTTGTGATGGACCTCCGCACGTTCACTCGCTACTCTTATTCGTCCAGATACATAAAGGCCTCAAGGGTTTGTAAGCAGCGCCACATTCGATTCCATACAAGGTAGCTGTGGCTCTCTCACTATAAGCAAGCGTCCAGTTGTCTGACCTCTGCTGACAGGCATGTTCGATTCGGATGACAGTCATTTTCCGTCCCTACTGAGCCATTCGTTTTCACAAAGGGAATGAGGACGTTTCTTGATTTCTTAGTGAATCTTATTGTTCAGTGTGTGTTCGTCTGATTGGAGAAGTCAGAGGAAGAAATCAACGCCCAACCGATCGCGCGCAGATCGTATTAGATGAAGAGTAACTATAATTAACCGCGCTGTATGAGGGATGTCGATAACCATGGGACCGCTACCATAGGGCCCACTTGTATTTTGTGCACTATAGTACTAACATTTCGTAGATCTCGACAATTGATAGTGCCATTCCTGAGCTTTTGTGGCAACAAGGAAATAAAGTAACTGCTAACTAGATTGATCTGGGAACTTATAACCGCGTTTTAATAGGCGATCATCCTGCAGGCACTGGGACCTCTGGAGTTTCATTTCGCTCTACAGTGCAACCTGCTTTATCTCGTTTAATTGGATTCACGCGAGGCTCAGCACAAATTGTCTACAACGTAACGCATCATTCACAAGGATGAATTAAGTGCTTGATTTGGCGAATGCCCTCAAAATACCACGTCCGCCCATAGCAGTGGTGTGCGAATTTCCCATTTGCACATGAGTTCAGTTCAAACAACTTAGCGGGAAAGAGTGGAGAGTTACAATAAATGCAGGTTGGGTGTATCATCTGTTATGCTGACAATGAAATTCC
>NW_008751681.1:558942-569787 GCF_000715545.1 Opisthorchis viverrini
GTCTACAACGTAACGCATCATTCACAAGGATGAATTAAGTGCTTGATTTGGCGAATGCCCTCAAAATACCACGTCCGCCCATAGCAGTGGTGTGCGAATTTCCCATTTGCACATGAGTTCAGTTCAAACAACTTAGCGGGAAAGAGTGGAGAGTTACAATAAATGCAGGTTGGGTGTATCATCTGTTATGCTGACAATGAAATTCCCCCCTTTTATTCTGTCCCATTTGTAACCCCCGCCCCACTTTTGTGTTTAGTGTGCATATATGAACTGACGCTTGTTTGTCCTTACCACTTCACCCATTTGACCTTGAGGTCATCCGGGCATTTGTATCTGACTTTACACGTGTGACTGTCGCACGTGGGAGCCTGTTTGCTCCCTTGCTTTGCACTTTTGTAGTCCAAGCGGACTGTTTGTTTTGAACGCGTATCTACTGTCGAGGTTTGTATAAATTGTGAATTTCCCTTACCCTAATAGTACCGTATAGAAACCCAGCTCCGACTTTGTTTTGCCTACCCGGAGGTTCTGGTATTACGCGTCACTCGAAGATACCGTTCGACCGTTACATTGGGAGTTGATCGGGTGGTTGTTGATGTACCTAGCCTCAGAGCTGAATCACTTCAATGGACTGGATGTGAAGAGTTGTCTTTGTAGTACTAAGTTTGATATTTCGATCAAAATCAGTAAATTTCAAAATGGTAAACAGTGTTTAGTTGCTGTGTTGGCGGTTCCTCCGACGAATGGCACCTCTGAGGCTCTGGAAGGTAGCTTTTCTCGAGAATCATCACGTATGCTTGGTCTCCAATGTGTACAGATTTCAGAATTCTGACAGATGATATCGATGCTCTTGTTGGCCGACCAAGTTCTGAAGAAGCCCATCTTGGTGGCTCAATTGGAGCGAACACTAGTGAGACGCGAAAGTTTAGTCCTCAATAAAGCAGATGTTATCAGTACCCACACTTATATTCGTGATGCGCTACTCACAAGGTTGCTGAAAATTCGTTGACAGCCCACGACCGGTTTCACCATTTTTGGGGCTCATCAGGTAGGCACAGTCCCCGAGTTTCCGTCAACCTCATGTTCTACTTGAAACCAGATTGCAAGAAATTAGCGAAATACACTCATTTGCGAAACCGGTCGTGGGCTGTCGACGAATTTTGGCAACCTTATGAGTAGTGCATTACAAGTATACATGTATCGCGATATCTCGAATATCGTAGCGACTGAAACACGAGGCGGCCTGGTGCAGCACATTCAGTTGCCTGGAGACATCACAAACGAGAGATTCAGCTGGGTTCCAGGCGAGTCTCTCACAAAGCCAAATTAGTTTGCAAATGAGTGTATTTCGCTAACTTCGTGCAATTTGGTTTCAAGGCATGGGATGATTTACTAGAGTCTGAGAACAGCCTGCTGCCATTCTCGTCCTGTTTAGGCCTGATGAAATGGACGCAGTCTTTGGGCAGCTGAAAGGACTAGTCTCTAAACTGAATAGTAATCGGCTTGTTCACTCTTTGAGCTAACGTGCAAAATGGAAATGCGGAACACTCACTGTAATTCCTCGCAGCCAGTCGTACATTGATATTCCTCCTTACGATGCTTTTGGTTACAGGGAACTCTAGCGAGTGTCAGGTGTCAGGTGTTAGTAATTTTATCGCTTACATGAGTTCAAAATATGGCAAGAACAACTGCAAGAATGCCACTCAGTTTCTTGCTTGCCTCTTCACCAACCGACTCATCTATTAGTCATAGCACCAAGATGTACTACTTTTTCGGTGTACCAAAATGTTTGAAACTGAAAGATCAAAGTCTCCAGACGCCAAAAAGTTCTTACATTTTTCTAGGATCTGAAGAAGTCTTAAGACTCAGCTTTTTGTCATGCGACACAAAATCGGGTTGTAAATGGAAGAAATGTGGCTATGTGGAACACCCCGACTTCCTATTTCTAAGAATGTTCACTTTGAGCTTTGAACTAATAAGCAATTTAAGTGCATTGTCTAACTTTGGTGCGACCTAACACTTGACACACTCACAGAACTAAAAGATGAAAAATAACTCTCGAGTTTGGGGAACATGAATGACTTGGCCGTCTCAGATAACCCTGAAGCTGATACATATTTTCGTGAACCACAGCTCTGTTCCAACAAGCACCCCGTTAATACCCCGCAAATCCAGATTCCAAGTAAACTTCTGAAAGAATGTGGAAGGCACGTCAATTTCTATGGTGGAGGATTTAAAGACAGAGTGGACTCATATGAAGGTAATCAACACGAGGGTTTCTCTGACCGAAGCCACATCACCAAACCATATTTAATAGCACAAAATGCTTTATTCTATGTTAGAAATCGGAAGTTTTCGCGTCCCTCAGTTCTCATTGCTTTCCGTCAACCAGGGCTCATTATTTTTTCTCGTGTTTTATATCTTCCATCTACCCTATCTAAAAATCGATAATCAGCGGTAAATTAGAATATTTACTGACTTCAGCGGCGCTTATAATTGCGGCTGATACAACGCAGTAAACTTTTATGACTTCAAATACAAGTGTCGGTCGTATGTCTGATGCAGAAGCAACTTATATCTACCGTCAAATTGTAGAGTAGTACAATTAGATTCAAGCAGAATTCTGTCATTTCAGTGCTTCCCCAATGTAACCCAAAGAAGCCTGTTCCAACATACCAGAACATATCAGTAGTTCATATATCAAATACAGTGCCTACCAGTTAGACAGGATACTAGTAAGACCTATCGGAGTTGTTTTCCTCTCGTGCTGGAGTTTTAGCGCAGATATCTCTGGCAAACTTTTGAGCAAATCCTATGCATAAACGGCTATTTGTCAGCTTCTTTCATCCCTATTTGATACGCCACCAACTTACTTCTTCCTCACAACGGTTTGTGAGAACATTTTAAGACAAAAAAGGCAGTATTTGTCCCGGTATCTACAGTTTCATCAACATCTTGCTGGCTGATATTTTTCCATTCTTTCGCAATTCTATGTCCCTAAGGCCTAAGGTCACAAATTTTACCGTTCAAGTCTCCTCAACTTATGCAGCATGGGCCTTCAGTAAACTAGGCTCATGAAATATGTGTGATGTGGAATTCGGTTGGTTTTTCGAGTTTTGCTTCGCCGACCAGAGAGATCAAAGCATGGTATCATTTGAACTGCTCTTGTATGTAGCGCACGTGTACAAAACATGATAGGACTAGGCGGCACACTGTCCTTTTCTCAACGAGGGTTGCTGCAATGATGAAAGTATGTTAATCTCTGAAGGTTACCCATTCACCCGGCTTATCCTAGCGAACGATCTGATGCTTCTAAATTGTCTACACTATTCAAATTCGGCTGATATTTTGACTAGAACAAACAGTGAAATGAACGATTTCAAAGAGTTGCCTTTTGATCGGGATTAATATTGTGTAATGTCCTCTCTCCGTGGGGGATTCACTGTCTGTCCTACACTTCAGCGTGCCATAGAGATTTTGATTTTCGAGTTTTCATTTTGAAACGTCATTAAACACGCACGCAATTAATAGGCAAGCTTGTCTTCGCTGTAACATCACACAATCTGAAGGAGGGGAACAGAATAGGACAATGTGGTGATTCAAAAATATATGTTGAAACTGTCAGTAGAGATATCAAATTTAGTGTGGTGATAGTTACACGTTTGCATAATTGTGGCCCCTCAGATAACGAGGAACAAACAGAAACGAGAGACGGACGCGGGAAGAAAAAGATGGTCAAACCAAGACGGACTAATAAATGATTCCAAATTCTCGGACGCTGGCACTAGAGAACATGCGGACACATTCGTTAAAGATTGAAATTAGTTTCATGGGTTCAGCAATTTAGTTGATCGACGACAGAGCCAGTGATGGCACAATTCCCGAGCCATAGCAGCCCAGATTACGTCGATATCAAATTTATTAGAAATATCAGCTTCCGCGATTTTGACTGGCCGCTCGAGTTGAGCACTGTCAGGGCACTGACAGCACACCTATCTTCTATGTACGCAATTTTTCAGACATAGGCTGGAAGCAGCTTTGGTAAAGCAGTCATCTGGGTGGAGCAACTTTTGACTGAAGCAATCTACATGGCAGGTAGTTAAGTCTACCTTTGTATTCAGACTAGCTTCTTTCTTATGTCATAGTGGACACTCGGATCTGAAAACTCCTTCCGGTCCCAATCTAAGCGAATTGAGACTTCGCCTCTGGCTGACAACTCAAATGAGCACGCAACCTAGTGATCCACCTTAAACGCTCATTAGAGCTGAGTGTGTGGTTTCCCGAATCCATCGGATTCAATTACATTCTGGGTCGGAAACTGTCCTTTGTTAGTGGAACGAATACATATCTTATTTCGCTTCCAAGTTTGCGGTTTTCCGCGAGCAATGTCCTAATTCCCAGCGCAGCGTGGGGGATACTTTGATATGTCCTGCTTGGTAGTTGTGCTTACAGTGAGGCTTACCTTCGTGAATTTGGACGACAGTAACCCAAACTGCCCAGATAATGATGATCCGTAAGTCAATTCGTGTATAAGCAGGCGTTCAATTTAATCGTTGCGACTAGGACGCAATCCGTCATCATAGGTTTGCTGAGCATATTCCCTTAGATGACGTTTTGAGAGTTGGCTTGATGGCCATTTCTGAGTGTGTGGCCTATCCTCACCGTTCGCAGTCCTCATCTATTTCAGCGGCATAGCGAAGACCTTCAGTTATCGTTCCAAAAATTCCATTTCATTTTTATGGTACGCTACAAAATATCCAATCAGCTATCCTCTCAAGAACGTACAAAATTTACCGAAACTCGGAATGGTCTCTCATGGAGGCACACTCCTTTTGACACATCCATCAAGCTGTAAGACTCCCGTCAGGAACCAACCCTGAAAAATGAGTTGTGAATAACGAGGGAAAACAGCGGGGATCTTGTTCGCGTTTACCGATGGAAACTCTTTATTCTGTCGGTCAAAAACTAAAAATCATATAAATTGAACACACGTACAGGCCGGACAACGCAAAACACTCGTGAATTCGGAAATGACAACCTATCAGCCGAAAACGCGTGTTTTAGCTACTTCACTGACAGTGCTTTTCCCATTTCACCCAGGTAGCACCTCACCTGAAAGTGGACATTTAATGTGCGACATTTAATGGCACTCATGGGCCTATTGCGTATATAGTCAGGAAATTATCGGTCTTCAGCTAAATTCTTGAAAAAGCAATTCTAATTCAACGACAACTACTAGCAAGATGTTCCAAATACTGGATATTTCTAGGAGTTTGCCAGATAATTTTATTGACGTTCGCATGGTAGCATCATGATTAAATGGCACACTTGTCTGATGTAACTCGGTGTTAAAAACATAGTGAAACCATTTCGTCCGCCTTTCTAATGACAAGTTGCTCTACTGTTTACAGCCGTATTACTCACTGAACCAGGCGTTGCTCCAGACAAAAACACCACTGTGCGAACGATGAGAACACCAGTGCGGACGACACCAGCAAAAATAGAACCGCCAGCTCCTGAAAGTAAGTAACCGTCTCGATTTTGATATGATCAGATCTCAAGTTTTCATTCTGCCCAGCTGTATTTTTTCTACTTCCTCTTTTTTGGTCGTTTTTTCGTAATGATTAGAGTAAATGACTGCACCGTCGGAAAAGTACCCCATAACAACTTACATGGAGAGAAGTTCAACATCAAAAACTCAGTGTATTTGGCAATCTATGAAAGTGAGGACTCCAGATTTGTCTGACCTTGAAGTACACACCACGATATCGGGACACTCTCATCGGCTAATCGCTCTAAAACAAAAATAAAACATGATATCATGGTCTGTGATAAGACGGAAACGCATGTTTACTGCGGGTTCATTACAAACGACGAGATGTACATCTCCAAAAATCTAGGGAACCGCACTGCTAAAAGTTTTGGACAGCTATATGGTGGTTGAGTATTGTAATAAGGAATGAAGAGTGGTTTCAATTTGGGTTTTGCGGGATATGTGTTTTTGTTCATATTCACACCTCTCTTGTTTGAACGGTCGTCCCCTTGTTCTGGTGAGTTCACACCAAAGGGACTCGAGTTTCGCTCTTATTAGAGCACATTAGTAATGCATATCCAATGGCCGAGCCGGGATTCGAACCCCGGACATCTGACATGCGAGGCGGGTGTGTTAACACTACTCCAACAATGCACGATGGACGCATCTTAACTTTCACGTTTGAACAGGAGAACGCTTGAGCAATGAACGCGGTCGCTCAACAAAATCTTAGATGAAGTTCAAAAGTTCTTCATTTGTGTTTTGCACAAACTTTGAGTGGAGGTGCAAAAAGTCAAGAGTATCATGTGAACTCTTTTCAACTCTTCCGAAAAGTTCTAAGTGCTATTAAAAGATTCATATATTTATTTTATCAATGGTTCGGTTTACAATGTTGCAACGTTGCAATGTTAACACAGGCACCAGCTTAAGTGAATGGCGGTACTTGAGCCAAGTGTTTTTGTTAAATTGAAATAATAGTGGTCAGTCAGTCACCGTCAGCATTGGAAATTGCATGAAACGTCACTGGACATACAAACATGGCTTGCCTCAGGGCAGGCCAATCGCCACTGCTGAACAAAATATTCAAACCCGCGCTCTGTGTAATGTACCAAGTTTTTTTACACACCCACTTTACTATAAACGGAATTTGAACTCTAAAAAATTAGAATTGATAGCCACATTACCCTAATTCATCCTGGAATAAAACCAGCAAAAGGTATGCACCAAGAGATCCAAGTAGACTTCCTGTCGACGCTTAGTTATAGGATTACTCTGTCAAGTAGTCAACATGCCCATTCTGAAAGTAGTTCGCTCTACCTGTTGAAACTGGATAGTTTCAAAGGCGTCACTACAATTGTTCAGATAAGTAAAAGGAACTTTGATCTAATTGAACATGTGGAGATTGTCATGAACAGAGACGTACAGTGAAGGTGCTCTTTTTTGATGAGCCATGTGTCTACCAATTCTAACCTAAGTATATCGGCCGAAGCCAAGTAAGGGAGACATGCCAGAGTATTTTCTTCAGCCTGTTGATATGGAATACCATATATAGAAATCGCACATTATTCGTACAGTGCGAGAGCACCTTTCAGAGTTCCATTTTTGATTCTTATTTCAGATTGTTTGACTGAAAAATCCAACATGCATTATCCTTAGTATCGATTACAAGTGCGAATGTAAAAATTGAAGTAAGAAGCACCTTTCCAGTTAACAGATTCGGAGATAGGGTTGGTTCAGTACTGACAAACGTCACGAAGGCTATGCTTGGCTAAGGAACTTTTGATGACACTAATTAGCCGACAGAGTCACATGGTAAAGAGCATAGGACGTCGTGAACCTTATATAAGAAAGAGAGATACACAAGACTCTCAAATTATTACTCCTAGTCTTTCTTTCGAGGATTACCATCCACTCCTTCGTAGGGTGTCTACTGCCTTTTGCGTGGGATAAATATTGGAGTTCCTTGGTTGTCTCGACGGTTCAATGGAGCTAACCCAGCTGGTTCACCCAGTTTGTTGTTCTTTAGCTACCTGAAAGCCTTTGTCGTTAGCCCGTCGATCTTGGTGACTTTCGTTGACAAGATGTCACCGCACTACCTCTAGGTCCATTTTCAAGTGTTCAGCCAGGTTCCTTCTTTGAAAAGATTGACTTTCCACCGAAATTTCCATATCTTTGGTAAATTGGTAAACTTTACACAAAATGAAACCTACAGCTATGCAGCGTTTCATTCTAGCTTTAGTCCTATAAGTAAAGTTAATCCATGAGGAGAAGTGGAGAAACAGTACACGGTCGTTTCATCCTTATAAGAGTGCATGAGCACTGTACATCACACGACTTTCCAAGGTGATTGGAAACGTAAATTCATGCAATCCAACTGCCAAGCTCGGCGAACAGAGCAACAACCAAACAGCGCACCCGAGCTACCTACATTTCACAACATTGGTAACGTAAATTCATGGCTGGTAATTACATACCGACCTATTCTGCCATGACCGGCCGATCAGAGACATATCAAATTATGTAGAATATAGCGAACAAAATAGGACACGAAGCCGACGAACATCAGCGTCCGGCCAAAGAAGGAGTACAGTTATTCGACGCTCTAAATCAGACTGTAACCACAGTCGCATAGACAAGCCATGAAAACAGCAGTCTTCGGTGTGACAAAGGCATGAGAACACAGCTAATTTGGTTCAAGTGGGGATATGATAGCGTGAAAACCGCATTAGTCGAATTATGTAAATTTCTAAGACGGAATGAACTCAAAAGGACGAGTTTATGTAATTAGCATGAGGTTGGAGGGGGGCACAATAGACTGAGTTGAAAGGATCAATACAACGATGTGATGGGAAAATGACTTGCCTGGAGAATCTATATCTTATTCATAAAAGAAATGCATGCACGCAAGTCAAACGCCGAACTGTGTGCACCTCTAAAAAACCTGGACACTAAGTCCGATTGGCAGTTATCACCGACCCTCATGTCCACTCAGGAAGCAACGGCGAACCGTCACATTTCCTTACGATACCCGAGGAAAGGAAAAATTTCTTCAGGGTTTCACACTGAAAAAAAATTTAAAAGCAAGACTTTTCAGCAATGTAATCGCAAAAAATGAGTAATGCCATCATCATAGAGAAAACCTGAGTATGAATGTATGCCTCATCTGTCTGAAGTGCAGCAACCGCTGGGTAACAATCCGAAAAGCCGGCATACTTTCTACGCTACTTATCAAACCAAAAGGACCCATCTTCAAGTTCGTTTGCAGGTTTTCAAAACTGGGCTTCTGCCCGGATTCCAAATATTGCTTCGTACCTCAGGTGATGCTAAAAGCAAGGAGAACTGATACTTCGGAAAGGCGTTCCGGTGGCAGAATATTGGGTCTCGTTTTCATATGGGACGACAAGACCAGCAGTGTCAAAGGTAGTATCTAATCGATATTCCTAGATATGTATTAGTTTTTGGCCTCCTATTGAGTTCAGTTCTGAAAAAATCTCCCTTTCTTAAATTTTTTTCTCCTCCTATTCAACTCAGAACATTCAAATCTCATAAAATGATTCTCAGTGATGTTCTGTTTACTCATTTTGGGAGCAATATCGATTCGGTACGTGCATAACTCACATAAGACTTTGTGGAAAATCCATGAGGCTACTTCATTGAGCCAAACGATTACTGCAACTAGTGTGAATAAGACAAAGTGAGAGACGCCATAGTCAAAATGTACACTCTGAAGGAACCTCCAGCTTATTTGGAGCTGCATGCAAATGATGAATGGTCTAGGTGAGTATTCTTACAGAAAATGCCAGTCCGGAAGACAGTGAACAGGTGCCCTCCCTTGATGGAGAGCATCAGCACTGTTCGTGCGTGGGTTCACACTGTGGACACAACGGAACTTTTATGATTTACGAATAAAGTCACTTTGTTTAACACCACGTGTTTCCACTATTTGTGACAACTTTTATGAATTTTTTTTCCGGAATTCCTTTTTACCTCCTATCGGTTATTTGCATTGATTGTGCCTTCCACCTGGGAAATAAACACTGACTGGCTAATTATTTGGATGAATGAATACCTTCCTTTTATTGATTGACTTCTATTGTGGCCTGCATTATTGAAAAGGCTTAATTATCTTTCTGTGTTTGAACGTCTAGTAACCAGAATTGCTCAGTACATTGGTGAGTTTGCATATTCATAAAATAGACTTTAAAATTGTTTTTCTGTTGATATTTGTAGTGGCCATCACTTCGTATGATCATAAAAGAAGGGTTGATATTGGCATTTAGATTGTCCTCTATTTTCTGGAACAAACCGTGTTTAATGAACAAGAAAGCCCTTGTTTGCGATTTAGAATGCTAAGTGCAGCCAGGAATTTTCCAACAACGGTTATAGTCTGTACGCAAATGTGCCTTTAGTGAAATACATTTATTTCCAAACAAATTTGATTTTGCGAGAGACTCATCTGGAACCCAGCTGAATCTCTCGTTTTTGATGCTACCAGACAATCGAATGTGCTGCGCCAGGCCGCTTCATGTTCCAACCGCCACGATATTTGAGATATCGCGATACATGCATATTCGTACTGGAAATTCTTTGACAGCCAACGACCGGTTTCACCCTTCCTGAGGTCATCAGATGCGCGCAGTCCCCGAGTTCCCATCAACCTTGTGTCTACTTGAAACCGAATTGCATGAAATTAGCGAGATGCACTCATTTACAAACAAATTTGGTACAATTTGGTTTCAAGTAAAATATACGGTTGACCGGAAACTCGTGACTGTGCCTACCTGAGGCGTCTCAAGAAGGGCGAAACCGGTTTTGGGCTGTCGGAGAATTTTCAGCAACCTTATAAGTAGTGCATTACAGATGCACCTTCTTATCCACCAGTGTCACGTGCACTAATGTGGGGAAACGTTAATCCTTCTTTCAACCAGTCTTTCGTGCAACCATTGCTCCTCTACATTCATATCTACATCTAGCACACTTAGCAACACTGTGATTTAGAAGTGAACTTTTAAGCTTGGTATGCGTACCATTGTTTTTATCGCATTTTCTCGAAAGGAAGCCTTCACATTCTCGGCGAGTTTTGTTGTTCTAATTCCATATTTTGCTTCAGTTCATCTACTCCTGTTTCGTACTTATGGTCTAGTGTAATTGAAAATCGAAATGACCATGTCGTCAGTCAAAATAAAAGCAGTTTCACGACTACCCACTTGCGCCCATACTACCGAACATAAAGCCAAGGTCTGGCCGTTGTACTGTTTGTTTCAAGCTATCATGTAATTCTTTGGCACAAATACACAACCTCTGTGTTTATTTTG
>NW_008751681.1:570056-591122 GCF_000715545.1 Opisthorchis viverrini
AACCGCTCGTTTGGAGTATATCACTGCACGTTTTCTAAACAGCTACAGTTTTATTCATAGTTCAAGCACGTCTGAATCAAAAGACCTGATAACAAATTACCCGACTACCAGCTGAGTGTCAGCGTCAGTTAGTATTGAAGGACTAATCAACAGCTGTACTTTTCACGGTTACCTTCTATCTTGTCATTTCTTTCGTGTGACAAGGTTGATAGATGTTGGCTCCTGAGAAGTAGCTGGTACTGACAAACTCGACATCATTATATGTTGGGAAGAAGGCTTTGAGTTTTTGTTAAGCGTCTGCTGTAGATAACATCTTGTTAACCAAACCGGAGTTTTCTTAAACAAAATTGCAAACATTATTAGTAATAAGAAATACATACTCGCTTGCCTTTAGAAACGGAACTGCGAGCCACGGGACCCACCGTTCAATGGAGAGAAGTTTCTGACGAAAACGATATCCCGCTGTACAATAGGCCAACAGACAGATTGTGTGATTGGGTGAGTGGAGGATCTTTTTGCAAGGTGTTTTTCGACCCGGTAGAATGTTTGTGTATATGGTTAATCTGAAACCCTGTTTTTTTTCTATTAGATCAGCACTTAACACACCGCTGAACTTGATCAAATGTATACACAGCTGCATTATCGAGCGAATACTGTGCTCGCGTACTGATACACGTTGTTCGTTCGAGAATCCAAATTTACCTTGTCCACGCGTACGAGCGGCATCACAGAATGATGTGCGGATATTAGTCCAAACTCAGCCAATCTCAAATCAAATTGGAAAGGGTCTACTCTTCCATTTTACTTGAACTAAAATGTTTGGTGGTACAACAGAAGGCTAGTTACAAAGTGAAACATTATGAAATACATCATTCGTTCAGACAATCAGATTTTGCAAAAAAAAAGGGAAAACTATGTAAGGGAATAACACCAGGCTCGTTTTGTATATCAGTGCAATGAATAAAGGCCTTGCACTTATACTTGATGTTCTTTTATCAGGTGCTCGGTAAACTATGGTTAATATGGTCGAATTTCTGTGTGAAAAAAATAATCTGTTCCGGACGTGTTGGAGAAACGACTGCCTCCGTAAAAATTTACAGTCCATCCAGAATCTACAGACACCTCTGTCCAGATATGGAAGACAAAGGGACGAGAGAATTTGCTCTAAAGCAGTTGAACTCGCCTCCTGAAGTGTTAAATGGAGTTTCATTCAAATTCATTGGTAAGTCATTCGTTTGTTTTGTGCCATGCAAGAAAGTAGTCACACTGCTTAAGATATAAAAAAACAATTAATTCAACACCATGCTTCACTTCATGGTCAAAACAAAAAGCCGTGTTTGTTGTAAGGTGGTACGTCAACCCGTTTACTAAGTGGCCCCTCCGGGCAACGGGAATTTCATCTGTGTGAGACCATACACGACCGATGACATGTATACGGCGCTGCTGCAAGCCCGGGAGAATAAGATTGGTGAACGAAACAGCACAGGCTTGTCCTAAGCCATCAGTCGGCCAAAACGCGATGGTACAAGAATGGGTACATGTATTAGTTGTTTGATTGTCATCAAACTACCGACAAAACCCTTCAAGTCTTCTGGATTGCATGGCTTGCACACGGCATCATATTCGGATCAGCTCAACCCGTATTTGGCTCTCTCACTATGCACTGACAACAGACAAATCCTAATGTCAGACATTCCAGTACGTGCACAATACCGAAAAGCCCCAATAATAGTGAAACACTATTGTTATATTATTTCAACGTAAAATAGCCCCAGTAAGTGCTTACGGATAGGTGAGATGGCCATACAGATGCGATGTGGATCACCATGCTTCAGATTACACCAGCTATTAAAGATGGCATCAGGTTACATCATTACCTATCTCAACTTTTTATGGACGAAGCCATACCAGCACACACTATGTCCGAACGTCAACACTAGTGCGATCAATACTGAACGAATACTTAACAAGTTAAGTACCTGAGAGAAATAATTCCACAAGATGTGTAAAAGTCTTTTCGAAGAAGTCGCTACTTGTGGAGCCAGCCAGACCATATTATGTGGATTCCGTGACTGAAGGATGAGCGGCGCTTTATTCTGTCTGAGTACGATCTACTCATACTGCTGATCAGCCGCCCATGCTCACAACACTAACCAAGGTGTTGCAACTTCGAAATTCCAAACAGGAGTTCCATCAGATGGGCACTACTGATGATTGCTGGTAAGGTAAACGATCCATATAGTACTTCCTGACTTTGTAGCGTACAGTGCTCTGTTTAACAAACAAGCAAGGAAAATATCGATACCTGAACCGATTTGGTGGTTATTAATCAATTGAAAAGTACTGAGTATTGCTTTGTGCGCCAGTGACTCTACGCTGATGGGTATAGTAATTTTCTTTCTGTTATCTCTAACTAGGGATAAAGCAGCTCTTCCTTGTATTTCTGTATTACAAGATTGGTTCATTTGAGAAACTGTAATTGAAATTTCAAAACCACTCCTGAGTATCCACAAATTATAAGTAATGTTACACAGGTCGAGAAGATGCCGCTTGGGAAGTCTGTAGACACCGTTTCCATGATATACTAAACAAGTGGCTTGTGCTGTTGCATTTACCGTGGGCGATGAAAATTTGGATGCCCTTGATTGAATCAATCGACGCGTTGCACACAAATTCGCGTGATTAGCTAAAATAATTAATCCGGAGTGCTCTACCTAGGCATCAAAGCAGTCAACCGGTCATCATTTACCACAATTTCAGTTACTTATCACCGAATTACCTCTACATGTATGTAATTTATGGGCTAAATAGTACTCACCTCAGCTTGTGAGTTTGACTTTAAAGATCCACACGTTAGGGTGAGACATTCTTCCGCACAGAAGAAGTGTGGGATCGGAAGAAGTGTTAGTGATCAAACAAAACAATCACCAGTCCACAATGTCTCAAAGCAGTTGGTGAGTCTACAAAACTGTAGAAATCTTGGTGCGTTTTGTGTTTAGAAAATGTTATACCTAGTACCCATGAAGAGATCGGACAAGCTTAAAGATAATTCCACTTCGTAAAAGGAGCCATTCAAGTGGAAATGTCAAGAAGCACTTTGCAGCTGTTTCATGAACACTGGAATTCATCAGCAGTGTGTGGTCCGTCGAGTGAACCCTGATCATAAACTTCAGGGAATGAAAGAACTAATGGGCAAAAATTGCCCAATGTGGACAACTTCGTTAGTATGATTGAGTGGTGATTTGTGGTAAGATGTTTGCAGATAGGAAACGCTGGTTGACGATTTTGGAAAGTGATATTTTAGGCAATTTCCACCAAAGTACACTTTCGCATTTCGTTCAGAATTTGATTATAAAGGACCGACTGGGATATCTGAACCCCCGTATACAGAGGTAGTGTCCGTATTAATCATGTGTGATCTGAAATATGATATGTTATGAGGACTGGTGAGTCACCTACACAGATCCGGTTTAGCTCGGCGGGTAGACCAAAGTTTCGTCCCAATTTCTGGGTATGGGTAAACACACACTGAAAACATACCTGGGAGATGACATTCATTTATGAACAACATGGCATAGTGCTCGACTAGTAACACGAAGAACGTAGTTTTAGAAGCACATTATTGACCCAGGAGAGAAGCACTACTGATGAATTGCAACAAGGATGAAACAGCGAAATGTGCCCATTTGTGTCCCTATTCGGTTCTCACGAAAGACCCTGTTGGATCTCTCGTTTATGATATTGTCAGGGCGCGCCCCGACAGAAGAAAAAGTACATGTGGAGAGAGTAACACATCCCTAAGGTCACCATCGGTACGACGCGTCCGGAAAGTAGGTGAGTTGGCGGCACCCACCTAACATGGCTTAGCAACACACGACCAGCGTTGTGGGCCTGAGACTGTTCACGACCGGAACACCACCATTGGCTGTACGGAACGAACAAGTGAACGACCATATTTGGCCAATTAGTCATCCTATATATTTACGCAGTCATTCTGTATGTTTTGTCCTGGCAATACAGCCGTGTCCCCAGTTCTCTGTCTTCTCCCTATCGCGTAGTCTGGCCAGCTCAGCGCAGGCGTAACCCATAGCTTGGCCACCGCGCAAGACAACAGATATCCTGCTTTAGCTGCCGTATGGGTAGTGCATTACGTCGCCATCAGTTGAAGAAGAACATCTTAATCGAGATATTCAGTTGGGTCTCTCGTGAAAAGCAAACTGGCGTGCAAATGAGTGCATGTCGCCAACTTCCTGCAATCTGAGTTCAAACAGAACATAAGGTTGGAGGAAACTCGGAACCCCAGAGAGAGAGAGAGAGAGAGGGAGAGAGAAAGAAAGAGAGAGAGAGAGAGAGAGAGAGATTCAAAGCAGTCGTGGTCAGTCGGGAAGTTCCGAGTAACCTTGTGAGTAAATTTGCAATGTTCTAGGTCTACACAAAGATCAAAGATCCTCATAGTCCGCAAGAAGTGAATTACATAAAGTGAGTACCGAATTGCTCACCAGGCTGCCGAAAACGTCTTATATGATGGTAAAACAGTACAGGCTACCTGGCTACGCGATTTACTTGTTTAAAAATACTGCCATTTGCTAATTTCTTCTGCATTTTCAGCAAACAACAAAAAAGATATCAAAGGTGGGTCTAAAATTCAGTTCAAAGTGTATCTTTATAAAGATTCACAGCACCCTTCTAATACAAACAATGTAATTTTTGAAAATAACAATAAGAAATCCTCAAGGAATGAACTAATTTAAGGACCAGCCTTGTTGTTTCTGTGCTCAAGCTGAGAATTATTTGAACAAGCCGCTCCAATGGGATGGCAAATGTCGCAGTTAGTTCTCTGATGTCCTAACAATGTCATAAAACAGCAATGTGTCCGAGCTTTCTACCGTAATTTCATTCTGTTCATGATCAGACCTACATTCCAGTTAGACTTACTGCTTCAATCTATATATGTATAACTGTAAAATGTGGATTCTCCGGCGAGGTGTGCCTCGTTTGTGAGGACTTAACTATTCATTTAGACATCCGCAAAACTGTTAGTGTCACTAGACAAAATCGCTGCTGCTGCCGGCGCTGCTGATAACTGGTAGCTTCCCGAGGGTGGTCTCTCGAGAGCGCCCCACCTCTCTATACCACTCTTGTATCCATCGATATAGTATTGAAACCCATATGGATAACCTTTGATCAAATACTAGAAAATCGAGCTTCCAAATGTGCTCATGTATCTTGGAGACTAATTTTTCCAAGTATGTCACAGGAGGACGTGTGTGACGGCGGTAGAAAAGCCTGCCCAACAAAGAACATCTGCATTATGAGCCAGTACACCCGTACAATATATGTTATACGGATATCTATTCCATTACTTTTCGAGAAGCAGTTTCAAAAGGGATCAAAACTCAAAACATCAGGCAGTTAACTCTACGGAAAGCAAAATTCTACTGGATCGTTCCTGTTGAGGGGAGGAAGAATTTCTACAGTCATTGGTGTGATTTACCAATTCAAATCAGAGCTAACTTAAATGCGAAAAGTGATTCATTTTTCCACCCAAGTTAGTGTGGACAATTTAACCCAATATTATTTTAGTTGTTATGGAGGTTTGGACGTGGTCATCTTTTAATATGCTCACAGCCCCGATGTTTATCAGTATTTCGACAGTCTTAATAGGTGTTTGGCCAAACCAAGCGGCCACTCCTCAACGATGATGATGGTTGAGGACCTGTTAGTCGATGGATTTCTTGCGCATTTTCAGTGCACTTTTCATATTGGTTTCCGGCACACCACCTGACTCAGTACAGGATAGAGGGTTTAGTCTCTCGTCTCTGTGCTTGCTGCCATAGTGGAGCTTAACAGCCTGAGCCGCTTATGGTCTACAATATGTATCACGGCTTATCAGCAAGGTGACAAGACCACTTTTTCATCTGACATGCCCACCCCAGATGTGAGTGCCTCTTCGTTCTGGACATTTTTCCCGATGACGAGACGCTTCAGATGAAAAGCCCTTGGGCCGGTGTGGCTTGACTGCAATGAATGTCTATGTTCTGGTTAAAGTATACTTCTTGAGGTGTATAGTTTCACAGCGGAAGTGAACAACATCAAATGAATGGAAAATCGATGAACGAGCCCAGCAGGACGAATATTGGAGCAGTGCGTGTTCATCAAAAAGAGCAAACCCTCAAAAAGGCAGGAATTTACTGAATGAGTAGATAACGCTCTCCAGCCATCGAACTCAAATAAAGGATTCGAGTTGGCTCCAGTGGCGATCTGACATTTTACCGTTAGTAGAAAATTTAGTTAGGTCAAATCTGCCCATACTGATATAGAAATTCTTTCCGTATGCACGGCTTTAAGCAACAGTTAACACAGGCCCATTTAGCATAGGATGCGGTTGTAAACGTGCTTTATCCTCGACACAAGGACCCAGAGAGTTCGGATAGTCTATTTAACGGATGCATGATGTGCATAGGGCAGTAAGTCGCATAGGACAGGGCAACGCCGAGACGTGAAAAGTCTAGTGAACCATTATGGATTGGATAATCTTATGACGAATTTGCCGGCATACTCTATAACCTCAACGTGAGCAGCTTTACAAGCTCAGGTTATCGAAATTGCCACTCTTTCTTTCACTCCATTCACACAAATTGGTCGATAGAGTAATGTCAGCGGTGAAGACGGATGGCAGAATATTCCCATGGCTATCAGTTTACGTAAAAACAGAGCAGACGTTTTCTTCGACGCGTTCTTGACAAGCGCTTTTGTGATGAAGCTGAACATTTTGCCTTCCATGTGTCAGCAATTTATTTATCAGCCTTGCGCACAAAGTGTCACAGTGACAAGCCACTTTTGTGTTTTGCACTAGGTAAACACAAATGATACGGGCTCTCACCGACAATAATTTCTGACCCCCATCCTGGGATTCCGATTATGCAGGAGTTCGTGTGTCCCCTGAATCGCTGATGACCAGGGATTTTACGTTTGCAGCAGAGCTGATTGGCACAATCAGCGACAGAAGACTAGCAGGAAACAAGGTAACTTAAACCCCAGGCCTGATGGAAGCAATATCACCGCCGATCTGTCGCTTTGTATAGGCCGGTGACAGCCCGCAAAAAAATATGCAAACAGGCTTATTACGCAGGCAGTCATTTGAGGTAACTGTCTCAATAATCTGCCTTCAAAAGGCGTATATTCTTTACAGTATATATTTCACTGAGCTTTCTAGCACCCCTGTAACCAACATTCACTGGCGGGAAATGGTTTCGCTCACGGCGAACTGCACATGAACGGTTCTGTGTCATGCGGTGCGATATCGGTTTTTACCTCCCGTGAATTTAGCAGCGGACCGTTGGTTGAAGGGAAACAGGAATTAGATTTGTCCATTCAAGTTTATACGTGAAGAAGAAGGATGATATCGTGCGCGAGAAGGCTAAAACGAGCATAGTAGTCGTTCAAGCTAGGGTGTAACAGCATAGGAACAAACTCGCTAGGTCATCCTATCCATCGTGGTTCATAAGACGTTTCCTGTATCGGCCCTGGTGCACCCAAAAGCTGCATACCATCCATTTGTCGAACAGGCTAATTAGATTGGGTTGATCAGGCCAGACCCGATCTGTTGTATTTATCTCGCTGGTACAACGTCCTTATACGAGCTTTAGAATCCGGTATGGATTCTTCTCCCATGTAAAGAATGGTGCTTGGCCTATGACAGCCGATTACACGGTACATTAATCAAAATTTGGCCTCCGAACCACAAAGATTCAACAAGGTATTCATTACTTAAAGCGTATTCTATAATATCTATCCGTATTGGTATGAACGTCTACATCAGGTGAATAGGCAGCCCTTCCTTTAGCTGGAGCAGGGACCCTTGTTAAAGTTCTTTTCTCGTACCAGAGGGCCAGTGTTTAAGGCTTTATAGATTTCGACTTTCTTCGCAAGTGCGTCTGCATCGCTGCTAGAAAACTAGAAAAACATTTGCTATGAAGCATCCTTAGTTGAGATGTCTGGGGCTTAGTGTAGGGACTGGTAAGTCTACCCTTTCCTTCCATTCGAACTACAGGCCTTATTGTACAAAATGTAGGTCTGTGTGAACATAAATGAGTCCAATGGGTGATCTGTTCAAACAAATGTTATGGGGAAATTCATGCCCGATAAACTGGTGATGTATCATTCACCAATCACGATTTGTTCAATGGTATGAGCTCTCAGAATATTGACTATATATTTTTCCAAACTGTTCTACAGATGCCTGTGTTGGTTTATCTTACAATAAAGTTAAACCACTTCGTTTTCACACTGATAAATTAAGTATTTAACCACTGAGTGGGCTAACTCCTATCCCACTGATTAGAACAGCAGTTAAACAACTTAAAAAAACGTTAAAGAAAGTCGAATGTTTGGTCAACCATTAGCCTTCTCAGGAGAGATGTCACAAAGTTTGCCATTGGAAGTGTTTTCTTCTAGCCACAACTTAAGGGAATAGCAAAAGAAATCAGCTAAATCAAAATTTAAGCCCGAAGTACTACTTAGATCTTTTAGATTTTCACAGTTTACAGATGATTTTCATAGAGCGAAGATGTCCTAGATGTCCTATGTGTTGTAGCGTTTGTCACAGGCAATGGGCCATATCAAACGAACATGGCCGCTTTGGTTACATTATGGTCGGGATTAGCAGAGGAAAGCAAGAAGGAAGCGCGCAATCGATCAAGTACTCTCCTCAGGGTTTTGTTGATAGGATTCATCTGCCTTTTACTGCACCTAGACGGATGCGGAACTTCGGAAGCGGCTGAACGAATATGCATGCACCGCATTCCAAAGTTCCAGTGAGCAGCAGTCCTGGAAGCAAACACGACAACTAGTGGAAATGCAGAATGTGTATCAATTGTGACTGCCACGTGAGTGGGAATTGCTCCCATTTTCAAGACAACTTGTAGGTCTGCAGTTTGGCTGACTGCAATAAGTGGTTGATCTAGCAATCGGACCCCTTAATACAGTATAATGAAATCTCAAGCTTGACTTGGCTGTCTTATGCATTATGTACGGGGACTTGTTATACGCACGTAGACTTTACGTGAAGTTCGTTAACGGCAGACATCAGCGTTTGATCCTAACTAAGTGCGTGCCGTTCACACGCACCGTCGGGCAGTTCTGCTCTAGATTTTCATGCAGGATGCTCGTGACTCCACCAATTATTTCGCATTCCAAGTACCCGAATTCGCCAAGACCTATGCGTTTCCGACTTTAAGCTGTAGCACATTTGCAGTTCATGAGTGAAAAGTACGGATAGAGAATAGCATCTCCTGATAGTCGCGCAATACTCTACCATTCCGCATCACGTTTTGCAAGCACAAGAGAAGTTGTAGCTGGTGCCGTTTAGCTTGTTATATTCATTACTTGGTTAGTCTTATCGTCCAGGCTTCAAATGACCTTTCATGGAGTAGCACTTGGTTAGCAGGGATTCCTATTTGACTAGGTAAGCTTGCTGAGTGCTCATATTTGGTATTGATACATGGAAGGGCTATGTGCTTAATTTTCTTTTCTCGTTGTCAGTGTTGTTGCTGGAGTGTCAACTCCTTTATTGTTCTCCTGAAACAACTCTGAGTCACTGCTATTTACACAGTCCAACCTAGTTTGAATGCGGCTCTTCTTTGGTCCTGCGGTGTATTTGTTCCGTTTATGTCCAGCTCCGGAGAATTCCATCCTCATTCCTACTCAAAAACACGTTTTCAAACATTTCTCCTCGCCGCTCTCTACTTTCAGTTCTTTTTGTGAAGCTCACCCTCAATGAGGCGGAAATACCGATGACTTCATCGATAAGTGAATCAAACAATAACAAAAACGAAATAATATATCGAGTGAGTTTTTGTGCAGCAAAATGTGTTCACTGTATTATGCTAACTTTTACGATGCGTTCTGGATCTGATTTGGACTAGAATCTTTCAGAGTCTGATCGATTTTAGAGGAACCTGGACTCGATGTAGGCGTGCTGTGCCATCAGGGTTTCCTGAACAATGATTTTTCATCTCGATTTCCTGAGTGGTGCCAATATCAGGTGTTCACCCTTTCGAATCAAGTAACAAACTAAAATAAATTATAAGATCTTCTTTGACATTGAACATATTGCGGAGCTTTTAAATGAAGACGGGAAAAGTGGAATGGTTAGTACCATGCAAATGAAGTATACTTTGTGAAAGTTGTCCACTACCTGAAGATCTGCTTAGTTTTTCGATGATGACGTGCTTCTGAGAAATCGCTGGAGGTCCAACGACTAGAAAAGCGGTGCAAAAAACAATATACCAGTACTTCCGCGAAGTCCTACGTTCGTAACAACTTTGAAGAAGTGTTCTACGTCTTGTTTCAATAGAAGTGATTCCACGTGACTTGCATTCTTCATCGCTTAATCGCGCGTTCGGCCATTTTATCGCTTTGTATACATCCTATGCATTCACACATAAGTCAGTTGACTGACCCGCGCGGTGGTGTAGACGTTTTAGACGGAGGTTCTGGTATCTGTCAGAGACGAAGAATGTCGCGAAAGGGTAGACTCCCACGAATGACTCAAGTAGATGAAGGTCAACATTTGTACAGATCACAACCCGAGCTATCCTAACTTGGAACGCGCTCACGGCGTTGGAGATAGAAGGCTCTAGTCAAGTTGCAGGTCGAAGGTATCTATGTCGCGGCTGCGACAAGTAACTTCAAGAATCCGTTCCTGTTCAGAGTGTTCCAGCCTGACACTGTACGATAATGTGTACGACCTCGCATCCGAACTCTGCCTGACATGACCTAATAATGAGCCTGAGAAATCGTTCAGGGCAACCGACCGAGAGATAATGCTCTTCTTCGTCGGATGTATCCAAAAAGTAGCTCAGGCCAAACAGAAATCTGTTCGACACTGAGCTGGCTCCGTATGAGGTGGCTCAGTGCTCCGTTTTGGAAACCCTTGTTTCTGAACTTCAGCAGCAACTCCTCTGCTATTCTGAAACATACAAACTCTACCACGAAGTGAAGTGAAACTGTTAAAAATCCTTTAGGTCAACGACACTGTTCACGCCTGATCACATGTACTTCACTCCCACCAAACGCCAAATTCGGATTCGATTGGTATATCCACGCACCACACTACTTTCACACGATGTCTTAATCCATTACAACACATCTGCTGCTAAGCGGCTTCGTTAAATCTCATATATCAGTTCGGAGACCTTATCCAGTGTCACGTAGGCGCACCGAGCTAGTTGTTTCCAGCCTCTGAAGTTGGTCTTATAGGTTACGAATCAAGGTAAAAAAAACAAAGACATCACCTCGGCTCACACATCGCAAGTGTATGCGCCCTCGGCTCCACATCGCAAGTGTATGCGCTATCGCTCAGAATGCACATGCAAAAGTTATACTAAATTCACATGTAGGTATTTTAAAGAAAACAGTCAATAGATCATGGAGTCAAATGACTTTCACCTCATTTATTTGACTGCATGTTCGACTGACCCGCATACCACCCTTACTTTTGCACAATGCGTACCCTCTATCCATTTTTCCAGTAATCGGTTGGGCGACGACGAGTTACGCAAAAAACCCTAAAAGTCAAATAATCCATATGAAGGTTTATTTAAAAAATGCAGTACTATGAGTACAATGATAAAAACACGAAACTGCACATGCCCCAATTCGTGCGATTCCGCCTGCTTCTATAAACCGATTTAGGAACTACTAAATCCTAGCGGGATTCTGAACAAATAGTTACGTAAGTAGGTGGGTATTCAAAGTTCATACTGACCTGAGGCAAAGTGGCCACAAGATGGCGAAACCCACTTGGTTCATTTAAACAAGATGTGCGATGACAAGATCAAAGAACGGTTCATGTTCGGGTCAGAACAATAGAGGCGATATATGCGCGAAAAGGAGACAACTAAACGGGGAATCACGATGTATACAATAAGAGAAGGAGAAAAGAACCAACACCCATGGAATTTCATATAACATTTGCACCTGATTTCCGAGCTGTGAACTGAAATCTGCGATTTATGAGTCAAGAGGATCAAACTTAGGAAGCGAGGTCTTTTTACTGCACTCAATCCTCTATTGGCAAGTCGGGTATGCAATTAGGATCTTCTTCCAATGACTAAAGTGTGGGAAGTGATTTTTTGAACGTGGTTTACATAACCAACCACACACTGCCAAACATGTCACTCTTTGGCTTCATTCAGTGGAATGCAGAAGGCTGCATGAAGACCCCTTAAACTGATTCTAAACACCAGACAATCCTAACTCTCTGATCTGTTCTCTTCGGAGACGTGCACTGGAAATGGAGCGGTCAACTAAAGTGCGCATGGCGTTTCTTTTTCTTGTTGCTTACAACCACCAGAATTCCATCCATCCAGAGTCGTCAGTGCCCCATCCTTAGCTGTTTTCGAACAACTACCGGAGGTACAATTTCAGAAATTATGCGTTATGTTATTTTAGACAGCTGGACGTCCAACTTAACTCTCCATCACCATTTGGCGCACAAAATGTGGATATTTCCTGGTCTACTTTTGGGATGACCCCAAGTGACTGAGCTGGAACGGGACGACTCGCACCTGGAAATTGCCTTCCTTGTCTTCCTGAATATTCCAGAGCGATAACCTCACAAAGTTGCCGGAAGTAACGTTCTCGGACCACTGTTGCACGAACCTCGCCAGGTTACTGACTGGGGCCTTGGCGGTTAAGTCGCTTGGCGCCTATGGTCTGAGTTGCAAGGCGGCCGGTTTGCCTCCTTGTTTTTTCAATGTTGTTCTCCACTCGCTACAATATTTTATGGAATAATTCCTTGTTGTATTCTGCGTGTTTTCCAGGCATGTGCTTAAAGTGAACCTCCGAAAATTTCAGAACCGAACGTCTGCAACAGTACTGAAAACGTTTTTCTGTGACCGCTGTTTTCGAGGACAAGCCGAATAATTTTCAAGTTTCTAGCAGCATGTGTATCTCGGATGGTTCTATTAAATGTACCTCCAGTACCTCGAGGAAAATTTTCGTACATAACGTGATATCAGGTACTTGGTTGTATCGATTTCTAGGGATGGAGATGAGGCGCTCAATTTCCGAGCATTCTCAAGACATCCTTTTGCGCTAAGAGGCATAGCAGTAGCGCGTCATTCATCAGCTTACTTCACCACAAATTACATTTGACCAGGGATGTCAGCCGTAAACATACGAACCTGTTTTCGTGTTTGCCTGGTACATCAAAGTGTACATATTGATTTCTGTGCAGGATGACTAATGCAACACAGCGACCCGAATGTAACAAGAGGGAGTAGCAGCCACAATTTTCAAATCATATAACTGGTCATTTTCAGACAGCAACCTTGTTGCAGAGACGTAGGCTGGCTAGATTAGAAGAGTATCAGTTCTGACCTGTACAACAGTGCTTAAAGTATATTGCATCCGATATCCTACAGAATGTTGCAAATGTTCGGGGCTGAGTTAATTTGTCGACTGCAAATTGGAACAACCTAGGAGGCGAAAAAAATGGCGATCATTTTGGTTATATACAGAACTGCGGTAATAATAATAATAATAATAACAATAAGCTGACTCCAGCTCACATTTTCACTGCAATCTGTAATTCGCCACTTTTCTGCTGCGGTAATATAATAATAATAAATAACAATAGCTGACTCCAGCTCACATTTTCACTGCAATCTGTAATTCGCCACTTTTCTGATGCGTCATGATCTAAGGTATGTTGAGTGGGAGTGCACTGACACCCGGACAACTTCATATCCTCTAATGTATCTAATTGCGTGCCCCTACAACACCTGAGCAGTCCGCTGCTTCGTTGTCGGTAAAGTCAAAGTGTACATTCTGCTGACTGCACACACGACCACGGTCGACGCATGCAAGGTCAAGAACTTAAGAACAAGCACCATCATCTCAAAGTTCGTTTGTGGATATGTGTGAACCATTCAACGAGATGACCAGAGTAGGGGTCTGAGTATGTGCTCTACACACCGAGATGAACGTGAATTCACATGCTGACAAACCTGTATGATCAAGCTGGAAATTTCATCACCACTATGTGAGGCGAGTGAAACAGTCGATGAGCAAGAGGGTGTTCAATGTGAGACAGAACAATTGTCTTGGGAATAGAGGTGCGTAGTAGTGGGTCGTGTCGCCGTCTGCAGTAGAGGACCTGAGAACTATTAAATTATAACCCAACTTATGCACAGATGAATGAAAAGGCAGAGTGAATTTGGATACGAGCCCAGAATCTTCAGCATATCACACATTATCTACCAGTTATGATAACAAGAATTCCAACTTGCGTCACGCTTTCGCACTCAAGCGTCGACGCGCATCAACCTCGAAAAATAATAACACGAGATGGTTCGCTCCAACTCTGAGTCCTGTCCAGGACTTCAGAACCAAATTTGACACTAGTGTCGTTCAGATGATCTAAATGGATAGTATCAAGCGATCAAAAATCAGACGAGAACAGGGCGTTTACGCTGCAGCAAAGCAGAGATCTACGGGTATGTTAGGCAATTCGTTGGTCGGTCACTAATGGTTTGATGGCATAGGTCCCAGCCAATCATTAGGAGTTTCATAAAGGTTCTTGAACTGCGCAATGCCTAGTAGCCTGAAAGCAGATGAAACAATACTTTGGCCAATCATGACTTAGCTCTCAGGATAGCCTGTCCACTGAAACGATAAACTGAAAACCGAGAGAGTTGTCCTACCAGAATTGAAGAATAAATCGATTATAGATGCACTTGTATGTGAAGCTTCGGAAACGCAAAGATTTTCGCACATTTCCCACCATTTCACTCGTACAGATGGATAGAATACTTGGATGGCGCAAACTGAATGAGAGTATCATCCGCTTGTATTTCGATGGAGTCACGGCTGCCAACAATGGCCTACGAATGGCATACTTTCAGATCTATTTGCCTGAAGCGAATAATTTTCAAGAGGTTTTGCTAAAAGAAGGTTTGAAATTCTTCAGCAGTTTCGCTTCGACAGACTCGGACTTTATTCAACGAAAGGAGGGAGGTAATTTGACTGAGGACTTTTGACCACAAAAATTTCTTAAGAATACATTCCTACCCACAGTACCGTAATTTGACTTGCACCTGTACTACTTATACATCTGTCATTGTTCTTTAGGCACGGTACAGAAAACATTTTAAGGCACTAACCCAGCAATAGTGTGACGCAATATCGCTGTCAATTTCTTCCCCATTACCAAGTGTTCAGAATTATTAAGGGTAACAGATCATAACACGAGCTGTAGTAGGTCTCCAAATGAAATTTAGAAATAGAAGCTCCGGTATATTCCTGACTCGGGGGCGAGATGGACCAAGTGGTTAGAGCGCGAATTTACTGAGCGGAAGGTCCTTGGTTCGAACCCGACCTCCGCCTCTCGACTTCCCCTGTCTAGGCTTGGGCGATCTGGCAGTATCCCAGCCCTCGTGCCTCCTTCGTGTTGGCATGGCACTAGACACCGAAAGGGTGCTACAGCTGGACGATATTCCTGACTCCATTCCATAACGCGCTTATCTCAGTTTACTTGGCAATCTGTCTGAACAAAACACATTCTCCATGATATCCAAATCTTCCCCTATAACTCCCCTGCTAATGGATCAAATGGATCAATTTCTAGTCAGCAGACCAATCATGGAATCCAAAACCAGAAAGTTCACTTCTATGAAGTGCTCATTCTGTAAGCTGCGGTAGCTCCACGGCACTCCTTTGAGAGTGTGTCAAACACTGGTACCGGTAATTTTGACAGCACGGCTATTAGATGCGTTCAGAGTAATTCAAGATCTGTGAGTTAACTGTAAGTGAGCTCAGATCGACCACTCTCGTTCAGCTTAGATTGAATTCCCCAACGCTTGAACATGTGAATTTATTGTTTAAAGGAAATTCTGTTCAACTTCATTAGAGACAGAAATGTTACAGATATAGAAGTGGTGCAGATGGAATCTGTTTTACGTGAAATGCGTCCACGGATGGTATAGTACTCTGTGACGAGAACATCTAGGAGAACAAGTTTCTCATCGTTTTCTTCCTCACATATATATCATATGGCTGAAAAATAAAAGGACGTTATCAAGAAGTGTCTCATTCAGCCTAGGAACACATGAATTGAATTCGATGTTTCTGTAGATATTTGTAGGTTTATTTATGTATGCACTTCCCGTGACCCCTTCGCTGTAACCAAAGACAAACTCGTCATATCAGAGAATTAGAACCCTTGAGTGGTCCATTCGAACTAGGCTTCTTAACTTTACTGATCATCTTTCAGGAAGGGCATTCCACATGTGGAGGTAGTTATCTAAGTCACCTATTGTGCTCCCACGCACCATTTCCCTACTCTGCATTACTGAGTGCACTGCTCGATTAAAAAGTCGCCCTAATCGGTATTAACATACTTATACCTTCCAGAAGTGCTGATGAAGTTCGTGCTTACCCTACCAGAGGAGATAGAGAGCAAGGACGCGATTGTCAAGGATTTGGTAAGTGAATGGAAGACTAAACTTGTTTAGGCGTAACAAATGGTCACAAGTCGTCATAGGTTTGGTAACTGGGTTCTTATTAACATACCATGATATGAAGCAGTGTGACCGCCCAAGCTTTAAAACTCGGGCATTTCGTTCAATTTGCCATCCATCCAATCAGCACGTTGCACACATGCACACCTAGGTTTGGCACCCATATCACCGCACGGGGGCTGTCGGTCTCGGATTCACTTTGCGTTTGTACACACATTTGCAAAACGGGAGCTCATTCCGTCGGTCCAAATAAGTCCTGCGGTCAAAATGGAAATCCGCTGCCAATCGCCCTTAGAATGTGACACAGACGATTTAACGCTTAAACGATGAAAAACAGAATGCATCAGTCGACACAGAATTGGTTCGCACTTCGTTTTCCACTTGGGATCACTGTACAACGCATTTATTGTTACGGCGAGGCCCATTTATGCTGAAAATCCCTACGTACCAATAGCACTTTGAATGGATTACAATACTCCCTATGAATCAACCCTAATTGCGCCTACATGAAGGCAGTCTTGGGAAAAATTAGTCTGCTCTGAGGACACGAAGGCCCAGTTGTGTGCAATGATTCATGCTGGGACTACCTCTGTAGAGCTCGGTGAACTTAAACATGTTCCGTGCGATAGTAAACCAGACTACCTTATAATTTTTTCTATCCTGATATTCACACTATACTTTTATTGTAGTTGATCAGAGGCCAGGAGAAGGCTTCCTGAATTCTGTCCAAGTTTATCAGATGCCGATGAGCTATAACAACTGAGAATCACATCTGCGAACCCACAACCACTACTATTCTAATTAGAAGAAACAGAATCGGCGACGGCTTGAAGCACATTCAACCAGAATATCCATTTAAATATTTGTGGAATTTGTTAGTGGGGTGCACCTCTCTTTGACCTCTGCTTGACTCCGTGAAATCCTTGGTACCTGGTGATCCCAACCAACTAAACCTCCTTTGTGTGCCAGACGTTTATAGACTTGTGCAGTAGTTCACCTTCATGTTGAGGGATTTTACAAGCAAGCTGAGCTGGAAGCCTGAAAGCTGCCTCAAACGTTCTAAGTAAACCGCAACACAAACTTTGTTTTAGTTTATTAACACACACACACACATCCCTCCAAATCATTTTTGGCACTTGAGCGTCTGGTGAATATCACAAGGATAAAAAAACTCGACAGGTTTTGAGCGCAAAATGTCTTTCGAAGCATGAAGCGTTCTGAAGCATGGAATATAGACTTTGCTAACCAATAAACGCAATGACAACTGCGTCTGAGTTTTCGCAGTTGCAGGGGGGAATTAACAAACGATTGACCTTTGACTGTCTTGTTTGAGCAGCTTCAGTCTTATGAGGTAGTTGACACTGAAAACCGTGCCCGTAATGTCCTGGCAGCAGGCTTCCTTAATTACAACTCACCAGCGAAAATGCACGTGACCACACTGGGATCAAGGGACAGGCCATTCACCGTTAGGTTGAGTACTACTACTGACTCAGCACATGCTTACCATACTTAGAAGATTCAGCAGCCCCCAACACCAGAATTTGCAGTAACGCACAGATAATTCGGGTGTAAACTTGGGCGAAGTACCTTCCGCCTACCAGCCAGGTACCCTATTACCGGAACAACCGATATTGCCTTCTGTCCTTTTCAAACAAGAACCAGAAGTTAAAGGTAGTCCCTCATGATTACCTCAACAATAGTTGTGTTATTGTCACCCCTCGCTTAACAGACCCATATTATTTTGAAGCTTCCCCGTCTAACAAAGGCACGGAATCAAAATCTTCGATCCTTAGGAATCTGAAGGACAGTGGTACTCTGGAATAGCTTCCGGAACCAGTCTCCTAAAATGTGGCGCTCATATGAAGTTATCTAAGAGATCGCGAAAGCGCTGTTAAGCTTAACTTCAGTAAAAATGTGTGCAGGTAGTTACATTGCCCAATCCATACGTTCAGTTCTGCAGTATTTTTTGTGTACAGGTGAAAGTGTAGACGAGAACCGGTCTACTAGGGAACGACCTGTGAATAATTTCCTGTCAGTCAATCATATTTAGCCTGTTTGGGGCCTCCTACATCCTGTTCACACGTATTAGAGATCTGTAGAATATGGCGACAAAGAGGGTCCAAATAACGCGCAATTTTTAAAACTGCTTCGAATGAAATTCGCGACGCACATTTGACGCGAAGTTACTTGAAGTCAGTGACATTCAGGTGCCTTGCTACGGGATAATAGAAAGCTACTAACATTCGCTCCAGGAAGTAGCTTAGGGGTTCTGATAAGATAAGTTGTGGAGAAAACGAAATGTCTGCAGTCGTACGTGACGAAGTTTTGGAGCATCTGATCACATGATCAATTGGAGCTCGATTTTTGATCTCATGTGACAATTCTTCGCGATATCTAGTATGAGGGGAATCAGACTGTGAAATGGGTTCAGTAAACAGTGATGCCTAAAAGGGTGTACAATCGGTGCACAAAACGTTTTAGTTTTTGCGAACAGGTGGTTTTTTTATTGCATGGCAAAATGCTAGTTTGAAATCCCGAAGCTCCTCAGCACATGAAAAACACCCATGTATTGGTCAACTACCATATTAGAATTTATCCCATTGGGTCTACTTGGAGACCAGCTGGCAACAGGGGCTTAATATTTAGAGGTGATGGGTCATAATTTCATCTCCGACCTTCTAGAAACAACTAAGAAAAAAATTTTCATAGTTATTGTGGTACAATTATTTTCTGGCAGTCCTCAATGTTTTGGTGGGCTTTATCTTTACAATCTTAGTCACCGAATGTTACTTGGGTCACCTGACTTTGGGAATGAATTCAGTTTACCTTTTTTGGATGTACCGTTAACTAGACACACTGATATTTCACAACACTTCATTTTTTTATTGATGGATACATTTTTATGAAGTTTGAAAGATGTCGGGGTTTTAGCGGTGACTAGCTAACAAACAAAATCCTATCGGAATGAGTGCGTTTGCTGCCTTACAACTTGGTGCGGTTCAATCTTTTACAACAGCGCGGCCTCTTCAGACGTATCTGCCGCCTCGCAGCTCGTAGGTGCACTCACAGTGTACAGCCTACTCACATCGACAAGACTGACGGCAGCCCATCTAAATGTGTAGCTGAACACTCCTTGACAGGTTCTCTGAACAGTATCACACAAATGATTCGGAACCGATGAAAGTCAACTCATGGATCAGTGTTTTCAGTCATTAGACTTTTATTGCAAACAGGTCGTCTTATAGATCCGAAGAACTCATTAATTTTGTTGGTATGTAGCCATCCAGCACTGTGTGCACAGAAATTCCCGTGGCAAGATGCCTGGCCTGCGTGGTTTAAGGACGTTCGTTTTTATTTCAAGGTTGTCTGTTTTTTTTTTACACTGTTGCCAACGCTTTATTGTGTGTATGCATTAGTTCTCGCTGCTGAACGGTTTTGAAGTTCATGATCAATGTCTTCTGTTTGTGCTAAAAAATTGAATTCCATAGGATCGTTTGGACCTGCTATTTACTTTTACTCAAGCCAGAAACCAGAGGCCGGCCATCCACAGCAAGCTAGTTCTGATAAGACCCGCTGGAGTGGAAGAAAGTGTTATCGGATAGCGTGTGATTGAATGCGGGCGCGGGAAATTTGAGGAATGACCGGTTGTCCGACCCAGTTGTTTGTTAGACAGTCAATGAGACGCAGATGACACGATCAGTGCCTCCGTAGAAGTTTCAAAACAGAGCTTACACAGAGAACACCCTAAATGAGGGTGATTGGACAATGAAGCTAACAGGTTAGTTTTCGACGGCCAGGACTGGTGGTGCACGTAGCGCTGAGCCAGAGCTATGGTCTGCGACGCACTACGCTGGATGAAGTTGCGTGGAGAGCTAATCAGTATAAAAGCTTAAGTGTTCGTTGTTCGACTGATTTTTATCCGAAGTATTTGTATTTGGATGTGGCCTGGAATGTGGAGGATTCTCCAAGAGCTTGTCATGTTCAAACAAGTAGGTTTTGTTCTCGCTGAATGTAGGTGAGGCAAAACTCCTCGCACAGTGATCAAAAGCCCAAAATGATACTAAATCATATAAATCCTGATCATGCAGTGGCTTTCTCTGTCCTTGCCAGTAGATTCTGCTCACGAGATGACCAGAGTGAAGCCCGTTAGAACCAGTGTCTCAGTAAGAGGTCGGAGTCAAATCTACGCCTGAGTAATCTCTCTGTCCTAGTAGATTCTGCTCACGAGATGACCAGAGTGAAGCCCGTTAGAACCAGTGTCTCAGTAAGAGGTCGGAGTCAAATCTACGTACGCCTAATCATACGTTATGTATATATATATATATATATATATATATATATGGCGAAAAGACGGTCGTACTAGTTCTTGTTTCTTATGGGCTTTAAAAAGAAATGCAAGTATATTAGGACAGTATCCTACAGGAAGCACATAACTTCTGTCAGGTGCTCGATTCGGAAGCGAAACCACTGAGTAGGAGGCCTTTACGAGTAAAATGAAGAACTCCGTCTCAATGGAGGAACGTTTGATGTATTGTTGGTG